>NC_064643.1:579469266-579772297 GCF_023864345.2 Schistocerca serialis cubense
TCGTAGAGGGTAATCTGTATCGTTCTTCTGTCAGCTTTGATACGAGAATTTTTCTCATGATTTTGCGTTCTTCTTTCAGAGTGCTTTCAATGTCGCTTTTAGTATGGAATGTTAGTGTCTCATGTGCATACAATATTTCAGGCTTGGCTACTACCGTGTTGTAGTGTCTGGTCTTCGTTCGAATGGACATACATTTCTTGTTATATATGCCTTGCGTTCAGCTGTAAGCTGTCTTCATTTTTGCAGTCGAGTCTTCTGTGAGATCTATTCTTCTGCTGTAGGTACGAGGATTTCTTCTAGATATTTGAAATGTGTAGCTGTTTATCTTGCCGTATTTCGTAACTTACTGGCCTTGACAATGTTCTACAGCTGTTGGTAATATGACGAAATAATTTTATGTTACCTGATGATCATCGGCGTTCGAAAATAGCAGTGAATAAATCATTATTTCATCTGCAGTTGTTGGTGGTGTTTAAAGACGACCTACCTTAAATATTTTTTGGGGCATCAACTGCACAAAACATACACAAACTTTTATGATTGCAACCCATGTAAGCTATATTTGCGCTCCGTACATGAGTTTAATCAGTTCAGTATTTATTTGTTAACTTGGTCTGTAATTGATTTATGGTTATGATTAAATGTATTCATTTATGGTTATAATAAAAGTATTCAATTGATTTCAGCATTATCATCATCATTTTCGTGGCCCTTAGTCTCACTTCAACGTGGGGTCAGTCTTGTTACTATGGAATTGGCGATGTTAGGATGCACTTCTTGTCACCACCCCATACCCCCCCTGTCTGCATCTAGTGTAAGCCATGAAATAGTGCGAATGTTTTCAAATGTCTGCGAGTCATGTAACTGAGGTGGGACGTAGGGACCAGCCCAGTATTCACGTAGTGGGATGTGGAAAACCGCCTAAAAACCACATCCAGGCTGGCTGGCACATCGGCCCTCGTCATTAATCAGCCGGGCGGATTCGATACGGGGACGGTGCGCCTACCCGAGTCCAAGAAACAGCGCATTAGCGGCCTCGGCTAACCTGGCGGGTTTTCAATTGATTTTAACGTCAGACTAAAATTTATTACTGTAAAAAACTAACATTTTAATAATTAATGATTTAAATGGAAGTATTTATCCTTTGAAACACATTTGTGACGCAGCAATGTTGGTAAATGTAACTTGGAGAATCAGTGAACAAGTATCAGATCAGAAGCCCAGAGCTTCGGTAAAGGAAGGAAGAAAGGAAGGAAGGAAGGAAGTTTAGAACTTAAGATCTCACTGGGTACGAAGTTATTAGAGAGAGGGAGCAAAAATTCAGATTGTACTGCACTGGAGAAGAAAGCTGGTTGAGAATTTTCCAGAGAAATCATCCCGACATTCGCGTTAATCGATTTGGGGAAGCTACGGAAAACCTTAAGTTGGATGCCGAACTAGGATTTGAAATCCGCTCCTCCCTAATACGAGTCCATTTTCATAACCACTGCATCTCCTTCCTTGAACCTGAGCTTTCAAACTGCCCTCGCAGTCCCAATCCTCCATACAAGTTTCTCACGATTCCGTAAAAAGTGGTATAGGTGTCGTGTAGTGTACTGGTCAAGCCTTTCCACTGGAGTCTGCACTAGTGTAGATGAGCCCTCCGTTGGTTGTCTTAGTGAGTGGGATTGTAGGATTTCCTCATAAATGTCCTCTGTGAAAAAATGGTTCAAATGGCTCTAAGCACTATGGGACTTAACATCTGAGGTCATCAGTCCCCTAGACTTAGCACTACTTAAACCTAACTAACCTAAGTACATCTCACACATCCATGCTCGAGGCAGGATTCGAACCTGTGACCGTAGCAGCAGCGCGGTTCCGGACTGAAGTGCCTAGAACCGCTCGGCCACAGCAACCGCCTTGTTCTCTGTGAAGCTCTCGTAATGTAGTGTACTGGATTCTTCGGAAGACGCAAGCACGCGACATGTGATTCCAAGTGGTGGTGCAGGTACCTAATTTGTGTGACATTAGTCCTGGAATGCCATTACGATGCATTTATTTACAAGCACCGAAATTAGAAAGTTTAGTACCATGAAACAATTCCTCTCAAAAAGTTGATAAAATCTGAGAGCTTAGTAAAGCCGAATATCATACTATGAAGAGGCTCCGAGTACATAGTATCGCTGACGGTCGAGACTAGCACTCAGGCGGAATCTCTTGCTTACATCGTACAGCTTCGTAGCCATTCGTATATCTACAGTAATATCTACAGTAATATTCATTTGTTTTCCGAATTTAGTAGTTTACTACACGGTGTTACTATTGTATTGAAGCTTTTGTGTCCCGTAGGCTTCTCTAATACCATTTATGCCAAAGAATGACTTAAATCATTAATATTTAATAAAATGAAATCGGCATTTCACCACAGTGCACTACCACTTCTCCCACGTATTTACTGCCGAGTAAGATCTCTTCTGAAGGCTCTCGTTCCCCTCCCCACTCTCCTCGTGATTCATCACCGCGCCACGTGGTCTGGTCGCTACATCTTGTCTCCGTGGGAACCAGGTTTACTTGCTACAGTCTTAGTTTGCAGCACTGCCTAATGTGGCGAACTGACTTCGAATATCTGCGGGGCTCCAGTAAACATAAACTTTGCAAAATAAATACCCTTCAAAACAGGGGAAACCTCACAAGATTTAGTTGGGTCCTATAACAGTCCTCCAGAAACTTATCGTCAGTTTTGCTTCTTTCAGGATTTTACTTGTGTGGATTCGTTCTCCCCGTCATAACAGGTTGGGACAGCCAATTTGTAGGCGAAGAAAGGCAATGACAAGTGATCGCCGATACCTGCTGATTCACCGCATTGTTCAGTGAGTTGATTCCAAATTTTTGTTGATGGCTGCTCTGTTTAATTAACCATGATCATTCGTGACATTGTGCGTTCTTGGCGTTACTGCAGCGTGCTAAGATAGTCGGCAGAAAGCAGCCAGTGCATTGCACTTCGATCAGTGCATGTTAAGTGTGAGAGCTCCACCCTACCAAGGAGGGAGCAGTTGTAAAGAGGGCTGCCAATGAATTAGTGTCGAAGGTTCAGAGAATGTGAACGACCTGTGGTAAGGTTTCATCAGGGAAGGGTAATACTGTACGCAAATGAGTCCTTCGGAATAGCCTAACGATGAAGGGAGGTAGTGCTAAGAACTGTACAGCTAAAGGTACTCGATCAGCGTCTCGAACCACCCGTTCCCGCAATAAAAGTGCGATGCAAGCTTTAGGAGCAGAATATGAATGCCCAATGAGGCTTCTCCGAAACTAATCTCTGTTCTCTATAAATTACAAATATATATATATATATATATATATATATATATATATATATATATATATACTCCTGGAAATGGAAAAAAGAACACATTGACACCGGTGTGTCAGACCCACCATACTTGCTCCGGACACTGCGAGAGGGCTGTACAAGCAATGATCACACGCACGGCACAGCGGACACACCAGGAACCGCGGTGTTGACCGTCGAATGGCGCTAGCTGCGCAGCATTTGTGCACCGCCGCCGTCAGTGTCAGCCAGTTTGCCGTGGCATACGGAGCTCCATCGCAGTCTTTAACACTGGTAGCATGCCGCGACAGCGTGGACGTGAACCGTATGTGCAGTTGACGGACTTTGAGCGAGGGCGTATAGTGGGCATGCGGGAGGCCGGGTGGACGTACCGCCGAATTGCTCAACACGTGGGGCGTGAGATCTCCACAGTACATCGATGTTGTCGCCAGTGGTCGGCGGAAGGTGCACGTGCCCGTCGACCTGGGACCGGACCGCAGCGACGCACGGATGCACGCCAAGACCGTAGGATCCTACGCAGTGCCGTAAGGGACCGCACCGCCACTTCCCAGCAAATTAGGGACACTGTTGCTCCTGGGATATCGGCGAGGACCATTCGCAACCGTCTCCATGAAGCTGGGCTACGGTCCCGCACACCGTTAGGCCGTCTTCCGCTCACGCCCCAACATCGTGCAGCCCGCCTCCAGTGGTGTCGCGACAGGCGTGAATGGAGGGACGAATGGAGACGTGTCGTCTACAGCGATGAGAGTCGCTTCTGCCTTGGTGCCAATGATGGTCGTATGCGCGTTTGGCGCCGTGCAGGTGAGCGCCACAATCAGGACTGCATACGACCGAGGCACACAGGGCCAACACCCGGCATCATGGTGTGGGGAGCGATGTCCTACACTGGCCGTACACCACTGGTGATCGTCGAGGGGACACTGAATAGTGCACGGTACATCCAAACCGTCATCGAACCCATCGTTCTACCATTCATAGACCGGCAAGGGAACTTTCTGTTCCAACAGGACAATGCACGTCCGCATGTATCCCGTGCCACCCAACGTGTTCTAGAAAGTGTAAGTCAACTACCCTGGCCAGCAAGATCTCCGGATCTGTCCCCCATTGAGCATGTTTGGGACTGGATGAAGCGTCGTCTCACGCGGTCTGCACGTCCAGCACGAACGCTGGTCCAACTGAGGCGCCAGGTGGAAATGGCATGGCAAGCCGTTCCACAGGACTACATCCAGCATCTCTACGATCGTCTCCATGGGAGAATAGCAGCCTGCATTGCTGCGAAAGGTGGATATACACTGTCCTAGTGCTTGACATTGTGCATGATCTGTTGCCTGTGTCTATGTGCCTGTGGTTCTGTTAGTGTGATCATGTGATGTATCTGACCCCAGGAATGTGTCAATAAAGTTTCCCCTTCCTGGGACAATGAATTCACGGTGTTCTTATTTCAATTTCCAGGAGTGTATATATATATATATATATATATATATATATATATATATATATATATATATATATGTGTGTGTGTGTGTGTGTGTGTGTGTGTGTGTGTGTGTGTGTGTAGGTATGTATGTTCCACACCTCCTCGTAAGCCACTAGATCGATTTCAACCAAACTTGGAACAGTATCACTTACTGTTTGGAAAGAAGCACTGTGGGGGTAAAATACCACATACCTCTCAAACGACCAAGGATGGAGGTGAAATAGAAGTGTAGCTAACTGTGTGCAAGTACCCAGAATATATTCACCGAATACTGGAGACTGGGAGTACTTCGCAACTTCCAACAAACTTTACACATAGACTTTCACAAAGTTCGCTCGCTAAAAGCTCGTCCCTACCCCCTTCCCCCCGCTCACAAAATGATGAAAGGCAAAAAGAAAGTTTCGAGTTTACAACATTTTCACTGTTCATGCAGAAAAACTGCCGCATTAGGCTGACCATTTAATTTATTTTCTCATTAATACTAACACTATTTGACTATTTGCAACACATTCTGCAGACTGTATCCACATATATCAACGAATATACATGCAAAATTACGTCGTTGTACAATACCTACTTCAGGAGATACGACGTAGTAGACACTGAGATGCGTGAAAAATGTCGCATGAGGCACGACGTTTTAATCTACTACTTCTAACTACTATTGCTACTAGAAAAACATTTTGCACAAAGTATCCATCTACACTCCTGGAAATTGAAATAAGAACACCGTGAATTCATTGTCCCAGGAAGGGGAAACTTTATTGACACATTCCTGGGGTCAGATACATCACATGATCACACTGACAGAACCACAGGCACATAAACACAGGCAACAGAGCATGCACAATGTCGGCACTAGTACAGTGTATATCCACCTTTCGCAGCAATGCAGGCTGTTATTCTCCCATGGAGACGATCGTAGAGATGCTGGATGTAGTCCTGTGGAACGGTTCGCCATGCCATTTCCACCTGGCGCCTCAGTTGGACCAGCGTTCGTGCTGGACGTGCAGACCGCGTGAGACGACGCTTCATCCAGTCCCAAACATGTTCAATGGGGGACAGATCCGGAGATCTTGCTGGCCAGGGTAGTTGACTTACACCTTCTAGAGCACGTTGGGTGGCACGGGATACATGCGGACGTGCATTGTCCTGTTGGAACAGCAAGTTCCATTGCCGGTCTAGGAATGGTAGAACGATGGGTTCGATGACGGTTTGGATGTACCGTGCACTATTCAGTGTCCCCTCGACGATCACCAGTGGTGTACGGCCAGTGTAGGAGATCGCTCCCCACCCCATGAAGCCGGGTGTTGGCCCTGTGTGCCTCGGTCGTATGCAGTCCTGATTGTGGCGCTCACCTGCACGGCGCCAAACACGCTTACGACCATCATTGGCACCAAGGCAGAAGCGACTCTCATCGCTGAAGACGACACGTCTCCATTCGTCCCTCCATTCACGCCTGTCGCGACACCGCTGGAGGCGGGCTGCACGATGTTGGGGCGTGAGCGGAAGACGGCCTAACGGTGTGCGGGACCGTAGCCCAGCTTCATGGAGACGGTTGCGAATGGTCCTCACCGATACCTCAGGAGCAACAGTGTCCCTAATTTGCTGGGAAGTGGCGGTGCGGTCCCCTACGGCACTGCGTAGGATCCTACGGTCTTGGCGTGCATCCGTGCGTCGCTGCGGTCCGGTCCCAGGTCGACGGGCACGTGCACCTTCCGCCGACCACTGGCGACAACATCGATGTACTGTGGAGACCTCACGCCCCACGTGTTGAGCAATTCGGCGGTACGTCCACCTGGCCTCCCGCATGCCCACTATACGCCCTCGCTCAAAGTCCGTCAACTGCACATACGGTTCACGTCCACGCTGTCGCGGCATGCTGCCAGTGTTAAAGACTGCGATGGAGCTTCGTATGCCACGGCAAACTGGCTGACACTGACGGCGGCGGTGCACAAATGCTGCGCAGCTAGCGCCATTCGACGGCCAACACCGCGGTTCCTGGTGTGTCCGCTGTGCCGTGCGTGTGATCATTGCTTGTACAGCCCTCTCGCAGTGTCCGGAGCAAGTATGGTGGGTCTGACACACCGGTGTCAATGTGTTCTTTTTTCCATTTCCAGGAGTGTATAACATATAGGTTTTCTTGAACCGGAGCGCAAATTATCCAGATTATTCTCAACCAGTGTTTAGTAATCACAGCACTTTCCCGACTTCCAACAAACTTTAAATATCAATACAATTCTTTTCCTCCCCCCATGAACCATGGACCTTGCCGTTGGTGGGGAGGCTTGCGTGCCTCAGCGATACAGATGGCCGTACCGTAGGTGCAACCACAACGTAGGGATATCTGTTGAGAGGCCAGACAAACGTGTGGTTCCTGAAGAGGGGCAGCAGCCTTTTCAGTAGTTTCAGGGGCAACAGTCTGGATGATTGACTGATCTGGTCTTGTAACACTAACCAAAACGGTCTTGCTGTGCTGGTACTGCGAACGGCTGAAAGCAAGAGGAAACTAGTCATTTTTCCCGAGGGCATGCAGCTTTACTGTATGGTTAAATGATGACGGCGTCCTCTTGGGTAAAATATTCCGGAGGTAAAATAGTCCCCCATTCTGATCTCCAGGCGGGGACTACTCAAGGAGACGTCGTTATCTAAAGAAAGAAAACTTCTACGGATCGGAGCGTGGAATGTCAGATCCCTTAATCGGGCAGGTAGGTTAGAAAATTTAAAAAGGAAAATGGATAGGTTAAAGCTAGATGTAGTGTGAATTAGTAAAGTTCGGTGGCAGGAGGAACAAGACTTTTGGTTAGGTGAATACAGAGTTATAAATACAAAATCAAATAGGAGTAATGCAGGAGTAGGTTTAATAATGAATAAAAAATAGGAGTGCGGGTAAGCTACGACAAACAGCATAGTGAATACAGTGTTGTGGCCAAGATAGACACGAATCCCACGCCTACTACAGTAGTACAAGCTTATATGCCAACTAGCTCTGCAGATGACGAAGAAATTGAAGAAATGTATGAGGAGATAAAAGAAATTATTTAGATAGTGAAGGGAGATGAAAATTTAATAGTCATGGGATTTAGGAATCAGGTTTTAAATTGTAAGACATTTCCAGGGGCAGATGTGGACTCTGACCACAATCTATTGGTTACGAACTGTAGACTAAAACTGAAGAAACTGCAAAAAGGTGGGAATTTAAAGAGATGGGACATGGATAAACTGTCTAAACCAGAGGTTGTACAGAGTTTCAGGGAGAGCAAAGGGAACAATTGAAAGGAATGGGGGAAAGAAATACAGTAGAAGAAGAATGAGTAGCTCTGAGGGATGAAGTAGTGAAGGCAGCAGAGGATCAAGTAGGTAAAATGATTAGGGCTAGCAGAAATCCTTGGGTAACAGAAGAAATATTGAATTTAATTGATGAAAGGAGAAAATATAGAAATGCAGTAAATGAAGCAGGCAAAAAGGAATACAAACGTCTCAAAAATGAGATCGACAGGAAGTGCAAAATGGCTAAGCAGGGATGGGCTAGAGGACAAGTGTAAGGGTGTAGAGGCTTATCTCACTAGGGGTAAGATAGATACTGCCTACAGGAAAATTAGAGATACCTTTGAAGAAAAGAGAACCACTTGTATGAATATCAAGAGCTCTGACGGAAACCCAGTTCTAAGCAAAGAGGGCAAACCAGGAAGGTGGAAGGAGTATATAGAGGGTCGCACAAGGGCGATGTTCTTCAGGACATAATTGTGGAAATGGAAGAGGATGTAAATGAAGATGAAATGGGAGATATGATACGGCGTGAAGAGTTTGACAGAGCACTGAAAGACCTAAGTCGAAACAAGGCCCCGGGAGTAGACAACATTCCATTAGAACTACTGACGGCCTTGGGAGAGCCAGTCCTGACAAAACTCTACCATCTGGTGAGCAAGATGTATGAGGCAGGCGAAATACTCTCAGATTTCACGAAGAATATAATAATTCCAATCCCAAAGAAAGCAGGTGCTGACAGATGTGAGAATTACCGAACTATCAGTTTAATAAGTCACAGTTGCAAAATACTAACACGAATTCTTTACAGACGAATGGAAAAACTGGTAGAAGCCGACCTCGGGGAAGATCAGTTTGGATTCCGTATAAATATTGGAAAACGTGAGGCAATACTGACCTTACGACTTATCTTAGAAGAAAAATTAAGGAAAGGCAAACCTACGTTTCTAGCATTTGTAGACTTAGAGAAAGCTTTTGACAATGATAACTGGAATACTCTCTTTCGAATTCTGAAGGTGGCAGGGGTAAAAGACAGGGAGCGAAAGGCTATTTACAATTTGTACAGAAACCAGATGGCAGTTATAAGAGTCGAGGGACATAAAGGGAAGCAATGGTTGGGAAGGGAGTGAGACAGGGTTGTAGCCTCTCCCCGATGTTATTCAATCTGTATATTGAACAAGCAGTAAAGGAAACAAAAGAAAAATTCGGAGTAGGTATTAAAATCCATGGAGAAGAAATAAAAACTTTGAGGTTCACCGAGAGTCTGTATCGAGGTAAATTTATTTCAAATCTTACCGGTAGAAATGTAATAAATACATACCGGTTTCAACATGATACATAAATATAAGACATTTCATTTCATACTCTCATTTTACAAAAGAAACAGTTTACATTATACCCATAAATATGCACACAGCAATGCTTTAATATATTCTCACAAAACCATAAGGCGTCAAAACTTCCCCCTATGTGTGTCATTTAAATAACTTAACTCCATCAAATACATGTGATGCATATAGGCGACTTTTGCCGTGTTTGCAGTACTACTCTCAACCGTAGGTAGGTTGTTTTCACCCAAGGAGCGGGCAAACCACCGACTCTGGCAATCCATGAAACATGAGAGAATTCCGAAAAGCAGTGGAGATTGTACACACTTCCATGAAAAAAAATTACTGTGGATGAAAACCAGTATCTAATGCACGGCTTTCCGGTCGGGAAGGAGCGCCTGGTCCCCGGCACGAATCCGCCCGGCGGATTTGTGTCGACGTCCGGTGAACCGACCAGTCTGTGGATGGTTTTTAGGTGGTTTTCCATCTGCCTCAGCGAATGCGGGCTGGTTCCCCTTATTCCGCCTCAGTTACACTATGTCGGCGATTGCTGCGCAAAGAAGTTCTCCACGTACGCGTACACTACTATTACTCTACCACGCAAACGTAGGGGTTACAATCGTATGGTGTGAGACGTTCCCTAGGGGGTCCACCGGGGGCCGAACCGCACAGTAACCTGGGTTCGGTGTGGGGAGGTGGATGGGTGAAGTGGACTGCAGTAGTCGTTGTGGGGTTGTGGACCACTGCGGCTGCGGCGGGGACGGAGCCTCTCCGTCGTTTCTAGGTCCCCGGTTAACATACATAAATACATGCATATATATACATATCACTTAGCTCCAACTTGTCCACTGGCAATCGTGGTAATCAGTAGCGATCACTGTATAACAAACAGCATTGCGTGGCGTTCCGCCTACGATACGTCAGCGTACGAAGTCACGTTTGCTGCCGAAAGGGTGACAAAGTGGCAGGCGCTGGCGCCTATTAAGTTCGACGCTCTTTAACGTCGTTGGATAACTTTTCTGGACATGGGTTCCTATCCTCTGTTTGTTCCTCAACACATCCTCTACAACCCCTCGAAGTTACAGGGAAACTTTGTGTATACAGAGTGTCCCAAAACTATTCATTCTAATTAGTACAGGAGGTAGAAACATTAAAACAAATAAACATAGTTATAGCACATATTTTCCCTGATGGAAATTTCTGATGCTAGGGGCCATTCACACAGAATGTAGTTTGTCATGCTAATTACAGCAACTGCATTAACAGGAACTGATTGAATGCGCGACCATTGAACTGTATGCACGCAGTACATCGTCTGACCATTGACTGTTGTGCCCATTCAAAGACTCCTGACATGTGCGCAATGGTACCACAAGTGACGGTAAATCTAGCGATGAGGTCGTCTTCTGCTTCCACAACGATTTCATACACCAACCGTTTCATGTGTCCTAAGAGGAGGAAATCCAGACACATGAGGTCAGGTGACCTGAGTGGCCAGGGCACAGGACCACCTCCGCCGATCCAACGATTCTCGAAGGTGGCTCTCAGGTGTTTTCTCCCAGTATTGATAAATTGGGCTGGCGATCAATTGTGCTGGTAGTGCATCCTTTGTCTAACCTTCCGAGGTACATCCTCCAGCAATTCTGGCAACACACATCCCATGAAGATTCCGTATCTCCGTCCATTGAGGTAGAATGGGAGAATGTACGGTGCAATCAATCTATCACCGAGAATGAAAATACACACATTATCAATAAGTCCCTGTTGCTGAGCACGAGATCGAGTACCTCGTGGATTCACATGTGCCCAAAGATTCTTATTATGTCAGTACACATTCCCACTCGGCGAAACCGACACAAGAGCTTATGTCAGCGATACTAAAAAAGTGTTCCTCAACATTTCAAGCCGACTGAGAGAGCGTTCGTTCCTTACCGAAATATGTTTTCATCACTCGATTCAGGAATTCTTTCATAGTAGAGGTAGACCACCGTTCAGATTTGATACAATTGCAGTTATGGAAAAGTCTGGAAGGCACAAGAACCCTGAATCGCCAAAGAAACTGGTGAAGGCATGCGTATTCAAATAGAGAGATATGTAAGTAGGCAGATTACGGGGCTGTCGAAATTGTTAGATCGGTTACCGCTGCTGCAATGGGAAGTCATCAAGATTTAAGTGAATCTGAACGTGTTGTTATAGTCGGTTCACGAGCAATGGGACGCAGTATCTCCGAGGTAGCGATGAAGTGGGGGTTACCCCGTGCGATTAATTCATGAGCGCGCCGTGAATAAGAGGAGTCCGGTAAAACATCAAATCTGCGAGATCGATGGGACGGAAAAAAGGTCCTGCAAGAACGGGACCAACGACGACTGAAGACAATCGTTCAACGTGCTTCTGCAAATTGGTGCAGATTTCAAACAAAATGGTACAAATGGCTCTGAGCACTATGCGACTTAACTTCTGTGGTTATCAGTCGCCTAGAACTTAGAACTAATTAAACCTAACTAACCTAAGGACATCACACACATCCATGCCCGAGGCAGGATTCGAACCTGCGACCGTAGCGGTCGTTCGGCTCCAGACTGTAGCGCCTAGAACCGCACGGCCACTCCGGCCGGCGTGCAGATTTCAATGCTGGGTCATCGACAAGTGTCAGCGTGCTAACCATTCAACAACACTCATCGATATGGGCTTTGGGAGCCGAAGGCCCACTCGTGTACCCTTGATGACTGCACGACTCAAAGTTTTACGCCTCGCATGGGCCCATCAACAGTGACACTGGACTGTTCATTACTGGAAACATGTTGCCTGCTCGGACGAGTCTCGTTTCAAATTGTATCGAGCGGATGGACCTGTACGGGTATGGAGACAACCACATAAATCCATGGGCCCTGCATTTCAGCAGGCGACTGTTCAAGCTGGTGGAGGCTGTGTAACGGTGTCGGGCGTGTGCAGTTGGAGTCATTTGGGACCCCTGATACGTCTAGGTACGACTCTAACAGGTGACATGTACGTAAGCATCCTTTCTCATCAACTACATCAATTCATATCCATTGCGGATTCCGACGGTCTAGGGAAATTCGAGCAGGACAGTGCGACACCCCACACGTCCAGAATTGCTACAGAGTGGCTCCAGGAACGCTTTCTGACTTTATACACTTCCGCTGGACACCAAACTCCCCACACATGGACATATTGAGCATATCTGGGATGCCTTGCAACGTGCTGTTTAGGAGATATATGCACCCCCTCGTACTCTTACGGATTGTGGACAGCCCGGCAGTATTCACGGTGTCAAATTCCCTCCAGCACTACTCCAGACATTAGTCGAGTCCATGTCGTGTTGCGGCACTTCTGCGTGCTTGCATGGTCCCTACACAATATTAGACAGGTGAACCAGATTCTTCGGCTCTTTAGTGTATGTACCGAGCGATGTGGCGCAGTGGTTAGCACACTGGACTTGCAGTCGGGAGTAAGACGGTTCAAACCCGCGTCTGCCGTCTGGCCGTCCAGATTTAGGTTATCCGTGATTTCCCTAAATCGCTGCAAGTAAGTCCCGGGATGGTTCCCTTGAAAGGGCACGGCAGACTTACTTCCCCATCCTTTCCTAGTCCGATGAAACCAATGACCTCACTGTTTGGTTCCCCCCCCCCCCCCCCCCCCAAAAAAAAAAAAATCAATCAATCAACCACAAATATATTTGTTTTGTTGTTATATTAATTCGAGCACCCTGTATAAACGAAAAACTGTTTTCAGACGGGGAACGTGGTAATAAGTCTTGTGGCGCTCTCGGTAATCAATGCAAGTATGGGTACCGGTGCCTCTCGTAGTTCTGACGGACGCAGAAGGGAGTGGCGCCAGCCTCTCGGTGGCTCCCCCAGTGCGGACTCGGGTGGTGTGCGCAGCGAGCAGAGACAGCACGAGAGGGCGAGCGGGCGCGCGTGCACAAAGCGCCGGCCGCGAGCGTCAGGTGTTGTTTGTGTGCAGCTGGCGCGCCGGCGGGGGGCTCCACTGTTGTCATCGCCACAGCAACAGCTGACAGCCGGCAGAGGCAGCGGCTGCGTCTCGCGTGTTCAGCTGATTCACGGCGCGTGCACCGCATTAGGACACGGCTGCGGAGATGTCTGAGCCTACCTGACTGACGCGCACCTGGGCGAGTGAGCGGCGTGACAGTCGCTACAGGCCAACGGCCTCTGTAGTCGATGCCTCTACCACAAGCTTGTGCCACTGCGCTAGACTCGGAGGTAGGCGTTCCGAATCCTAGTGGCGGAGGAAATTTTCGCTGACATTGTTCTCAATTAAAGTCCAAGCGTTACCATAGGGCTTCAATACCGAGGGTACGTAACATTGCACTGATGATATATGCAGCGGTACCCTTTTCTAGTAAAAGTTACTGTAAAGTTTATAACCTGAGGTCGAATTGGAATACTAAAGCTTTTAAATAATTTGACTCTGGAAATACTAATCAATCAACATAATATCATGACAGGGGCCATAGAATACATACCTGATAACGTGAATAAAGTTGGACATTTCCGGACGTACCTGGACTTTAAAGAATATTAACTGTTAAACTATACAGGGTGTTACAAAAAGGAACGGCCAAACTTTCAGGAAACATTCCTCACACACAAAGAAAGAAAATATGTTATGTGGACATGTGTCCGAAAACGCTTACTTTCCACGTTAGAGCTCATTTTATTACTTCTCTTCAAATCACATTAATCATGGAATGGAAACACACAGCAACAGAACGTACCAGCCTGACTTCAAACACTTTGTTACAGGAAATGTTCAAAATGTCCTCCGTTAGCGAGGATACATACATACACCCTCCGTTGCATGGAATCCCTGATGCGCTGATGCAGCCCTGGAGAATGGCGTATTGTATCACAGCCGTCCACAATACGAGCACGAAGAGTCTCTACATTTGGTACCGGGGTTGCGTAGACAAGAGGTTTCAAATGCCCCCATAATTGAAAGTCAAGAGGGTTGAGGTCAGGAGAGCGTGGAGGCCATGGAATTGGTCCGCCTCTACCAATCCATCGGTCACCGAATCCGTTGTTGAGAAGCGTACGAACACTTCGACTGAAATGTGCAGGAGCTGCATCGTGCATGAACCACATGTTGTGTCGTACTTGTAAAGGCACATGCTCTAGCAGCTCAGGTAGAGTATCCCGTATGAAATCATGATAACGTGCTGCATTGAGCGTAGGTGGAAGAACATGGGGCCCAATCAAGACGTCACCAACGATGCCTGCCCAAACGTTCACAGAAAATCTGTGTTGATGAAGTGATTGCACAATTGCGTGCAGATTCTCGTCAGCCACACATGTTGATTGTGAAAATTTACAATTTTATCACGTTGGAATGAAGCCTCATCCGTAAAGAGAACATTTGCACTGAAATGAGGATTGACACATTGTTGGATGAACCATTCGCCGAAGTGTACCCGTGGAGGCCAATCAGCTGCTGATATTGCCTGCACACGCTGTACATGGTACGGAAACAACTGGTTCTCCCGTAGCACTCTCCATACAGTGACGTGGTCAACGTTACCTTGTACAGCAGCAGCTTCTCTGACGCTGACATTAGGCTTATCGTCAACTGCACGAAGAATTGCCTCGTCCATTGCAGGTGTCCTCGTCGTTTTAGGTCTTCCCCAGTCGCTAGTCATAAGCTGGAATGTTCCGTGCTCCCTAAGACGCCGATCAATTGCTTCGAACGTCTTCCTGTCGGGACACCTTCGTTCTGGTTATCTGTTTCGATACAAACGTACCGCACCACGGCTATTGCCCCGTGCTAATCCATATATCAAATGGGCATCTGCCAACTCCGCATTTGTAAACATTGCACTGAGTGCAAAACCACGTTCGTGTTGAACACTAACCTGTTGATGCCTCGTACTGATGTGCTTGATGCTAGTGCTGTAGAGCAATGAGTCGCATGTCAACACAAGCACCGAAGTCAACATTACCTTCCTTCAATTGGGCCAACTGGCGGTGAATCGAGGAAGTACAGTACATACTGACGAAACTAAAATGAACTCTCACATAGAAATTAAGCGTTTCCGGACACATGTCCACATAACAACTTTTCTTTATTTGTGTGTGAGGAATGTTTCCTGAAAGTTTGGCCGTACCTTTTTGTAACACCCTGTAGAAAAAAATAAATTTCATAATTGCACCCAGCGATCATTAATTAAAACTGCGAATTTGGCTAAGTAGGAAACAAAATAATCTCATTTGGTTCATAAGGGAAATGAACTACTGAGAACAAATAAAATGATATATTCTTTAAAGGTAGTTACAGGCATTACTATTCGAAGTAACTGTCCTATCTGGCGCAATCATCAATACGGCAGTCCCAAAAGACTACAAAACAGACTGACGAATACATTTTAAAGCTTGTTTTTTTTTATTGGCTCTGCAAAAAATGGTTCAAATGGCTCTGAGCACTATGGGACTTAACATCTGAGGTCATCAGTCCCCTAGAACTTATAACTACTTAAACGTAACTAACCTAAGGACATCACACACATCCATGCCCGAGGCAGGATTCGAACCTGCGACCGTAGCAGTCGCGCGGTTCCGGAATGAGCGCCTAGAACCGCTAGACCACCGGGGCCGGCATTGGTTCTGTAACAACGCATGTTCATCACCCTTTCGAGTGCGGCTTTCTCCGGAACTGGAAGCTGGATGGTGGCTCAGAAGTTATTAGTTGACGACACGAATCAGGATTTTTGCACAACGATAATAAAAGATTTTTCTTCGCTTGCCGCCTTTCTCCCACCACAGTTTGTATTTAACACGTTTTTTGTTTACATCTGATGTAAGACTTTACAGGGGAGCAAAAAATGTATGTAACCGGACCGTTGCGGGCATTAATCTCAGCAGTGCCCTCTGTGCTACTGGAGAACAGCAGCTACATGCCGACATCGGGTTTCATCTTCCCCTTTCGTTCTCTCGTCGTCATCCACATGACAAACAGAACTCCACACGCTCTCATCACACTTACATACACTGTCGACAGCGCGTATGTAATTTTCATATTTTTCCTCTACAAATGGATAATGGGCAACAGCTGATAAACATACAGCGTGTTCGGGGTATAAGGGCAGATATTTTTACTAGTGTCTGACGACAATGTGCTGAACAGCACTACATCGGTATTTACTGTACTTCATTTGCGACTAATAATTACAGCTGTTAGAAGTAGCATATTTTTTAATTTGGTTAGTACATCCAAGTACTTGTGGCAAGAGCAAGCCATTAGAGCTTACTTTCCCCTGAGCACCAGGTCAGGTGTTGAAGTGTAGACGCATGGACGCGTGGATGCAAAATGGTTAGTCTATACTGGCAGGCCTAGTCCACCTAGTGGTGCAGCTACGACCGTGCAGAAAATATCAGGTAGTAAATTATGAGACGTATTTGTGGGAAAACTGTTAGATGCAGAGAAAAGCAACTAACGGACTGAAGTGGGTACATATTAAGGTACTAATGATCACAATATCTGCTCTCATACCGCTAACACCCTGTACGTGAAGAAAAGATTAACACCATCAATGCGCCTCTGTATATATTATTTATTTGATTGTAACTGGTTTTAGTGATCCATTGCACCGTCATCAGAACCCCTATGACGAACGGTCGTCTCATGACCAACGGAAATCAAAACCAGAAAGTGATCGAAAACTTCAGCGTCCGTAAACTTATGTGTGATGCATCTGGTGCAGCCTATTAACCAAATGAACTGGGCTTCGCCATTTCACGGCTTTGAGTGCTGTTTGTTGTATGACCATCGTTCGCTGTAGAGGGGACCACTGAAACCTATCACAATAAAATACATAATAAATAAAGATACAAAGCAATGTTCATATTTCAAAAACAGGGGGATATTTAGGATCTATTGACACTATCGCTGAATTTACAGTGCCGGCCCTCTAGGAGACGTTTCGGGACAAAAAGCGCAAAAGTAGCCTTTTAAGCCTGTCTTCGAATTGAAAGTCTATAACACATTTAAGGGTTACTATTTGCTGTCAGTATTTACGATACAAGTTATGATTTAATAAATTAAAACAACTGAAATGATGAAGGTACTCAAAACGATTTCTTAACATAACTATGAACTGTTTTCTTGTGGTGACCATTTCTGCAGCAGCTGTATATAAACTGCAGTAGTTCCAAAGAAAAACACCTTTTGCGTACTGCACATTAAGATTTTTTATTTAACTTGTGCAGCGAGACGCGTTTCGCCTTAGTTATATTTTATCTTCAGTGGGGTGTCCTGAAATGTTGCACGAGTCTTTTAGTTTGGACATACGGGTTATCGTTTGCACATATAGGTTATACATTTAAAACAGTTCATTGAAATTGTTTAATAAGACGGAAAAGTACTTACAGATCAGCTTTCTATCATGTGGCAGACCCATTGAAACTTTTGGAGTTTTCCTTCTGGTCAGTGTTTTCGAAATATAGCACTGTAACTGACATTTTCTGTGTCTAGGATATCTTTTGTTTCTGTAAGTGTTGCTAACTATCTCACCTTTTGCTTTCAGTTGGTTTTTCCTTTGACTATGTTCGTGCTAATGTAAACTATCTCTCTCTCTCTTTTTCTGTATGTGTGTGTGTGTGTGTATGTGTGTGTGTGTGTGTGTGTGTGTGTGTGTGTGTGTGTGTGTGAAAATAAACAAACAGATAAATAATAAAGTTAAAGGGATACACACACACACACACACACACACACAGAGAGAGAGAGAGAGAGAACTTACATCAGCACACATATTGTCAAAGAAAAAATAATTGAAAGCAGAAACTGAGAAACGGAAACAAATGGCACCATAGACAGAGAAAATGGCTCTTAGATTAGATTAGATTTACTTTCATTCCAATTGATCCGTAGTAAGGGGGTCCTCCAGGAGGTAGAACATGTCAGTGCTATGTCTCGGAAACAGTGACCGGAAGGAAAACTGCAAACTTTCAACTAGTTTGCCACATGAGAGAAAGGTGTTTGGCTTACAAATAATAAAACAGACGCTGATCTGTAAGTACTTCTGCATCTTATTAAAAATATTTCAGGGACTGTTCTAAATCTATAACATATATGTGCAGACAGTAACCCATGTGTTCAAATGCAAAAATCGTGTAATATTTCAGGGTGCTCACTGTAAATGCCTTGTAACTAAGATGAAACGCGTTTGTGTGCGCAAGTCAAATAAAGAAACGCAATGTGCAGCATGCATAAGGAGTTTTACTTTTGAGCTACTACAACTTCTATCAACAATTACATTTTTCATAAAAAAGAGCAAAATGCTATGTCCATGCAGAAATGGATTAAAAATAACATCTTGTAATTAAATGAAAGACGTTTGTTATTTAAGTGCAAGATAACAAGTGGAATGTAACAACTAAGCAAGTTCCACTTATATGTATCGAGTGACACATCCGGCTTCGGACAGGTAGCACTAAATATTTATGGACAGACCTGTCTGGCGTAGCGGTAATAAATTGTGCACACTCGTGAATCAGGCTTTCTAGTACTGGAAGCTTCCTCACTGGCTATTCAGTGTCAACCGGCCCCCGTGTCGCTCTCTGCTAATTGCGTCATTGGATGCGGCATGGAGGGGCGTGCGGTCAGCACTCCGCTCTCTCTGCCGTTGTCAGTTTCCCAGACCTTGGAACCACTACTTCACACTCAAGTACCTCCTCAATTGGTATCACGATAGTGATTGCATCTCATTTCCAGTCCTCTTATAAACGAAAAATCCGTGGCATGACCGAGAATCGAACCCGAATCCTCGGCATAGCAATCAGTCGCGCTGACCTCTGACCTACGGAGGCACGCTGTTAGCGGAAACCGTATCGGAATTCCTACAATAATTCCGGAGATTAGTCTGAACGTACAGACAGATAGACGGCAAGAGACTTTAGGTTATAATTATATAGATATTCGCATACAATAGTTTCACGAACAATAAACATTAAAGTAAGTGATTCAAACAATCTTACTGACTTATAAATCTGTGCCTTCTCTTCACAGTAACGAAGCTACTTATAACAACTTCACAGCTCTGTTGTCTTAAAGCATCACTTTTAGTAATGAGCGAAGATAAAATGAACATTTAGATTCGAGAAGTATTTTTGAGAAACTTAAATTTGGAAGATGAACTTTCTCCACTGCTGTTTGTGATAATAAGCGACAGATATATCCTTAGAGAGACAAAAGCATTAAAAATTATCTCCGACCTTTTTTTTAATGACGCCACTGTGCCTTGCAATTAAACGACTGAACAAACACTAGGATGGTCTCAGAGTCGACAACGCCATATGACTTCAGTTTTACAGTAAGATAATTTGAAATTGTTTCCGTTTCTTCGCCATTTGTCTCGCCTGTGCGAGGGTCCGATCAATAATGATTGGATAATGATGTAGGCGAAAGCAATGAATTAAAATTTGGTCGGCTACTGGGATTCGAACCAAATTCTCCTGCATCCTAGGCAGATACACTATCCTTTACGAAACACTGGCGCTGCACGGGCTACCCTAGTACGTCTCCCCGCCCCATACCACTCCTCCCGCCCTCACACAAATTCCATATCACGCTACTCCCCTTTCTAAACCCGCAGCAGTATTGCCAAGGCTCTCCAATACTGGACTACACCTTCGTAATGAGCGAAATGGTGTTCACCCTGCCAGTACCTCAGGCGTGTAGATGATATATTAATCATATACATCCCACATTGATATCTACTTGCCATTGTGAAATCTCGCCATTTGTCAGGTGTGCGCATATTGTATATAGTAATTTCACAGCCTGCTAGTTTACTTTCTCTGAGTTTCAGACCTAAGAAGGGGAACAGCAATGGGCTCAAGTATGAGCTGGAATTTGTATCGTTGAGGGAGACATACTAGGGTAGTGTTGCAAAGGATGGGACCCCTTCACGCCTACACCGACGTGGTGACCAAACCAAAAGTTCCACTGTCACCTCCGTATAACATGTTAGTTTGCGAACCAGGAGTCAAAGGATGCGGGCTGTGATGTTGTCCATGCGTCTGGGTAGGATTACTCATTGACATGGTCCATCAGGAAACAGAAAGTGGACGAAAGCGATCGAAGGGTAGCGGTTTGTAAGGGCAGAGGGAAAAAAGTGCCAAGGCAAGCGCCAAAGAAAAAAAAAAACCTCTGCGACAGTAGGACGGTAGGACGGGTAGTAAGGGCAGTAGCGGCTTCCTAACTGCGACAGTGCATGCAAGGTGAGATTATGCTAGTGCGAGGTATCGTGCATCGTTACCTTTATCGTTTCGGGTTCCTTTTGTAGGGCCTGCTGCAGCGGCTGCGTGCCTGTAACAGTCCGAGGTCGTCATACATTAGTGGGCCATCGGCCATAGATCAGCTCACAGAGTAGGGTGTGTGTGTGGCTGGTTTGCTTGTTGCCAGAACGGCTTCCCTGCGATTGCCTGTTTATCGGCGGGTCGAGCATCTGAGGTTGCCAGTAGTAGCTGTGTTGCAGGTGCTCTCTAGTACTGTTGGGTTAGCGTGCTATGGACCATATGTGTTTAGTTCCTTGCTAATAGTCTCTTTGGTATATTACGTTTCCCTCTATGTTGTGGTCGTAGTTCCCCAGAGAAAGAATAAACGGGTTACGAGAGCGTCTCGTGTTTCTGCACAGTCGTGTGGAGAGTATTTGGAATACCTGCAGGAGGGTATCTAGCCGATATTCCCGGTGAAGATCCGCGGTGCGTATGTAACGCGGTGCATTGCTTATGATTCTGAGTACTTTGTTCTGTATGAGCTGCAGATGGCGCAACGTGTGGCCACAACGTATCCCCAGACGGGAGCAGCATACGTCATCAGAGGTCTAATAAGTGTGGTTTACATGGACCTGGACACCTTCCTATTCAGTATGGCAAGGCGTTCGATACAGTTGCCCACAGTCGTTTAATGAACAAAGTAAGAGCATATGGACTATCAGACCAATTGTGTGATTGGATTGAATAGTCTCTTGATAACAGAACGCAACATGCCATTCTCAATGGAGAGAAGTCTTCCGAAGTAAGAGTGATATCGCGTGTGTCGCAGGGGAGTGTCGTAGGACCGTTGCTAATCACAGTATACATAAATGACCTTGTGGATAACATCGGAAGTTCACTGAGGCTTTTTGCGGATGATGCTGTAGTCTGTCGAGAGGTTGTAATAATGGAAAATTGTACTGAAATGCAGGGGGATCTGCAACGAATTGACGCATGGTGCAGGGAATGGGAATTGAATCTCAATGTAGACAAGTGTAATGTGCTGTGAATACATAGAAAGAAAGATCCTTTATCATCACTGATGCTGCAAGAAGCTGGCTCCAACATCGACCAGTAGAGTGGTATCACACGGACATACAGGCTCTCCCCCCCCCCCCTTCCCCCAAAAAAAATGGTTCAAATGGCTCTGAGCACTATGGCACTTAACTTCTGAGGTCATCAGTCCCCTGGAAGTTAGAACTACTTAAACCTAACTAACCTAAGGACATTACACACATCCATGCCCGAGGCAGGATTCGAACCTGCGACCGTAGCAGTCGCGCGATTTCGGACTGAAGCGCCTAGAACCGCTCGGTCACAGCGGCCGGCTATCAGCTTTTAAGGCAAGAGGTCCAACCATATATGAGTATTTCAGGCGCTCCAGGACCAAGTACGCAGGCTGCGAGCTGGGAATCCTTCCCTCAGTTGTTTACAGTTTCAGTGTATTGCAGCTGCCTGCGTCAGCTTGTTAAGGTGGCAGCAACAATTAGATTACAGGGGCGGCCGAGTATTCCAGGCTATACAGTAGACCTACCAACGGCGCGGACTGCGACTAGGAAATCCTTCCCCTCAATTTTTTACAGATTCAGTGTACTGCAATTGCCTGTGTCAGTTTGTTACGGCGGCAGCGACGTTTAGCTTAGAGGCGCGGCCGCATGTTCCAGGCGCTACGGGACCAAGTGCGCGGGCTGCGAGCAGGGAATCCCCCCCACGCAGGTGGTGCGACGCGCGCAGGAGCACGTGTATCACCTACAGTGCTTCTCCTGCGTCATGTGCAGCCGGCAGCTCAACACGGGGGACGAGTTCTACCTCATGGAGGACCGCAAACTCGTCTGCAAGCCGGACTACGAGGCCGCCAAGTCCAAAGGTACCGTACCAGTTCCCTACACCGTGTAACGTAGAAATTCTACAATGCTACGAGGCAGAATCGTAGGTATTTTATCAAATAGTACTGGGACACGAGCTGTCCGTTTCGAACGCGTAAAATACATCGAGCTTCTTCATTCCATAGAACATTAATTCCCTAACATGAACAGAAACATGACAACAGAAAACAGAATGTTCGATTGGTAGCGAAAGCCAGAATTGTATGGAACTGTTACTAACCCAAACATTCCATATGTTTGTGAGGAGGATGCCCATTACTGTGAGCAATGCATTGTGTGCATCCACTTGGCGTCCTATGCACAACGACATTCGGAACTATATTCTCTCACGAAGATCTGTAGTTCCGAAGAATGTGAAGTGGGGACATTCTGTCCAGGACGATTTCACACATACTCTTTGGGTTTCCAGTCCAGAAATATGCAGCCCGTTTCTTCTGCGTGATACAATCACTCCTTAATACTCCGAGCTCAGATGGCAAGTCAATAGTGAGCAAAGAAGGGAAGGCTTAAATGTGAGAGGAATGTATGGAAATGCTGTACGGAGAAAACGACTTGGAGGAAAATATTATGTAAACTGAACAAAAAGTAGATAAAGAAAAGATGGGACATGATATTGCGAGAAAAATGAGGTAGAGGATTGAAAGATGTAAGTAAAAACTAGCCACCTTGAGTAGACGACAATCCCACAGACTTACTGAGATTCTCGGGAAATGACAGAACTATTCCATGCGGTATATAGGATATATGAGACGGGATAAATACCATGAGAATGCATCTCAGTTCAAAAGAAGACGAGTGCTATCAATTGTAAATGTTACCAAACCATGAGTTTAATAAATCATAGCTGCAAAATAATAACATTTTTTTGAAAAAGGAATGCACAAAATGGTAGAAATTGTCCTCGGCGAAGATCAGTTTGGGTTCTAGAGAAATGTAGGAACACGCTAGGCAGAGCTGACCTTACGAGATATGTTAGAAGATAGGGTGGAGAAAAACGAAAATATGTTTATAGCATTTTATAATTGGACAAAGCTGATAACATTGTTGAAAAATTCAGAAACACATTAGGCAAAACTGACCTTACACCTTACGACATGTCTTGGAAAATAGGCCGAAGAAAGATAAAAATACATGTATAGCACTTTTAGACTTAGACAAAGCTTATTAAATTGTTGACTGGAATATTTTCTTTAAAATTCTGGATGTGACAGGGATAAAATATAGTGAGCGAAGGGTTGCCTGCAATCTGTATAGAAATCAGACTGCATTGCTAAGAACAAAACGATGTAAAAGGAAACCATTGATGCCGGTTTTAGGGCATTTTTGATGTTATTCACTCTGTAGATTGAGGCAGCAGTGTAGGAGACCAAAGAGATATCTGGAAAGTTGAGTTAAGTTCAGGGAGAAGTAATAAAATCTTTGAGATTTGTGGGTGGTATCGTAGTTCTATCAGAGACGATAAAGGAGTTTGAAGAACAGTTGAACGGAATACATAGTATTTTGGAAAGGGACTATAATACGAACATCACCAAAAGTAGAACAAGAATAATGGAACATAGTCAAATTAAACCAGGAAATTCCGAGGAAATTACATTAGGAAATGAGACATAAAAAGCAGAAGAGGAGGTTTTCTATTTGAGCAGCATAATAGCGGACATTGTATGATGTAGGACAATATAAATTCCAGGCTGGTAAAAGTAAGAAATAAAAGAGAAAAATTTTTAACGATAGAAACACTTGTTTTTAAGTGTAGTTACATGAGTAAGAATAAAATAGTGAAGCGTTCATTAATGTTAATACTAATGACGAATACATATCCTGAAACTGATTCACTTCGATAAAAGAGTCGTTCAGATGATATATGAAACATGTAACTAACTAACTTACCAACCAAATACAAAGTTAGAAAACCTTTTCTGTAGGTATTTGTCTGGAGAGAAGCCTTGTGCGGAAGTAAAACCTGAACACTAGCACTTCAGACTACAAGAAATGGAAGCTTTTGAAACGTTATGCTACAGAATATTACTAAAGAATACATGGGTAGATCGGTTTACTAATGAAGAAATAATGGATTGGATTGTGGATAAGAAAAATTATTGCACTGCTCGATTGAAAGAAGGCGTCCGTTGACAAGACAGATCTAAGACACCGAAGAATCCTCAGTTTCGTAAAGGAAGAAAGTGTGTGTGCTTGGGGGGTGGAGGGGTGGACGGTAAAAGTTGTACAGGGAGGCAAGACTGCAGAAATCAGGATGAAATGCATGTAGACCGCAGTAGTTAAGCAGAGATGAAGATACTTGCACAGAGTAGAGAAGCGTGGAGGTACGCATCTAACCTGTTTCTGAACTAAAGACTGCAATAGGGGGGGTTTATTGAATCTTCGATGACCTCAAAGCAGACTGGCCATCATACTCTATATTTCTTTCGTAACTGTCACGTTCTATAAGTTTAGAATATGGGGATATTTTCATCAACAGCTTGTGTCCATCTCAACTAGAGTCGAGATTCCTCGTTACAGTGACCCTTATCCCCCTGTCGTTGGCTTCAAACAAAACCTTCAATAGCCAATTGGATTCTACATCTACATCTAGATAGATACTCTGAAAGCCACCGAATAGTTCATGGCGGAGAGTTGCCTGTACTACTACTAATCATTTCCTATCCTGTTTCACTCACAAACAGTGCGAGGGAAATACGACTGTCTATTTGCCTCCATATGAGCCCTAATTCCTCGTATCTTATCTCTGTGTCCTTACGAGCAATGTGTCTTGGAGAATCGTTCGGCAGTCAGCTCCAAATGCCGGTTCTCCAAATTTTGTCATAGAGTTTCTCGAAAAGAGCATCGCATTTCCTTCAGGGATTCCCATTTACGGTCCTGAAGCATCTCCGTAACACTTAAGTGTTGTTCGAACCCACCGGTAACAAATGTAGGAGCGCGCCTCTCGATTGCTTCGATTTCTTTCTTCAATCCGACGTGGTGCGGATCCCAAACACTCGAGCAGTATTCAAGAATAAGTAGCACCAGCATTCTGTAGGCGGTACCTATTACAGGTGAACCACTCTTTCCTAAAATTCTCCCAATAAACAAGTCGATCATTCGGCTTCCCTACCATTGAATTGTTTGTTAACTGGGGGCCTAGAAACGACAGATAGGCTCCATCCCCGCCGCAGCCTCAGTGGTCCACAACCCCACGACGACTACCGCAGTCCACTTCACCGCTCCGCGGCCCCACACCGAACCACTCTTTTAGGTGCGGTTCGACCCCCGGTGGAGCCCCCAGGGAACGTCTCACACCAGACCAGTATAACCCCTATGTTTGCGTGGTAGGGTAATGGTGGTGTACTCGTACGTGGAGAACTTGTTTGCGCAGCAATCGCCGACATAGTATAGCTAAGGCGGAATAAAGGGAACCAGCCCGCATTCGCTTGTGTCTTCCTACAGTCACACAACTTCGACATCTTACCGTACACCACGGCATCATCACCGAACAACCGCAGATTTCTGACCACCCTGTCCGCCAAATCATTTATGTATATAGAGAACAGCAACGGTCCTATCAGACTTCCCTGGGACACTCAGGGCGATACTCTTGTCTTTGATGAACACTCGCCGTCAAAGACAATATACTGCGTTCCATTATTTAAGAAATATTCGAGCCACTCACATATCTGCGAACTTATTCCGTATGCTCATATCTTCGTTAACAGCCTGCAATGGGGCACCGTGTGAAATGCTTTCCGGAAACCTAGAAATACAGAATCTGCCTATTGCCCTTCATCCATAGTGCGTAGTATATCATGTGAGAAAAGAGCAAGCTGAGCTTCGCATGAGCGATGCTTTCTAAATCCCTGCCGATTCTCAGTCTCAAGAAAACTTAAATAATCGAACTGAGAGTATGATCAAAGATACTGCAGTAGAGGGTAGTTAGAGATATCGGTCTGTATTCTTATATACTGGCGTCACCTGCGCCTTTTTCCAGGCGCTCGGGACTTTGTGCTGGGCGAGAGATTCGTAATAAATGCAAGCTGGGTAAGCGGCCAGTGCCATAGAGTACTCTTTGTAAAATCGGACTTGGATTCCGTCCGGACCTGGTGATTTATTTGCTTTCAAATCTTCCAGTTGTTGCTCTACGGTGCTTACTAGTATATCGTCCAAACGGGAGTCCGTCCGATGGTCAGATGACGGCACGTTTGTACGATTTTGCTGTGTGAACGATTTCTTGAACGTGAAATTTAAAACTTAAGCATTATACAGGGTTTGTAAAGCGGTACACTACAAAAGGTGATCATTATACCATATAGTCGTTGTAAATGATTAGAGGGGCACATATGTACTGGAAGAACGAATAAGGTCTGACGTAAGTGGTGCAGCAGTAGTGGACTTTCCGCTCGTACCCCGTCTGCTTCTTTAGCGACTTTCTCTGTTTAATGTACACCTTCCATGATGCACACACACACACACACACACACACACACACACACACACAGTGGTCTCGTAATAGTTGAACTCTTATTCTGTCATGAGATTACATTTTTTAACCCCGAAATTATGATAGTAAATGGAGCCGTCCAGAGAAACCAGCAGCCGTTCCGGACGTCCATGAATATTCATCAGTTTTCACACAAACATGGTACTGCAAATGCATGCGTCAATCATCGATACTCTCCCTGCTTTCTTGAGGTGTGTTGCTGCTCCCACATTGAGTATATGTTAAAAAAGTGAAGGGAACAATTCGTTTATGTTTTTATTTTTCCGTGGGAAATTAATCTTCGCAATATTGCTCATTGTCCCACAGAAGTGACACAGGATTTTTAACGTAGATAGCATACAAAATAATTTATTTACCACCCTAATAATTTTGTACAATTCGTCATTAGACCTATTAACAAATATTGATTTTTCTGATACCTCTCCTTAGAGCATCACCATTCCAAGAAACTTGAATTACAGCAAAAAACCCTGCTTACTTCTCATCATCAACAAAACTGAAGAAAAAATGATTTACATGTGGCTACCTGTCCGAAAATGAACTTGTTTATTTGAAGCTGGTAGCGTCACTATTCTGAATAGAGTAATCAAGAGTAGCAGCTTACTGTTATTTATCCTAGCTGTGAGAAATTATCTGTACACAACAGCATCTAGTACAATAAAAGTTCTCACTGCTGTCGCATTCTGATTTTTGTGCAGGTATTCCATCACAGGGTCCCTTTATCATTCTTCCCAAACCACAAATAATTACAATCTGGCGTTGATGTGCGATCAGGTGTTTCGCACTATAGCGTCCAGAGCTGTTCAGAGCAGGGGCACATCCAAGCGTCGTGACTTACAATTACAATATCTACATCTATATCTACATGGCTACTCTACAAATCACACTTAAGTGCCTGGCAGAGGGTTCATCAAATCACCTTCACAATAATTCTCTATTATGTACCAGCCAGAAGACATAATGAACACCTATACGTTTCCGTGCGAGCTGCGATTTCCATTAGTCTGTTATGATTATCATTTCTCCTTAATTTGGCTGACGTCGATTATCGCATTCGGAGGAGAAAGTTGGTTATAAAAATTTCGTGAGAAGATCCCGCCGCTACGAGAAACGCCTTTGTTTTAATAATGTTCATCCCAAATCCTTTATCATGTCCGTGACATTCTCTCCCCTATTTTTCTATAATACAAAACGTGCTGTTCTTCTTTGAACTTTCTCGATGTTCATCGTTAATCCTGCCTGGTAAGGATCCCACACCGCACAGCAGTACTCTCCTCACACTTTTCGTTATTTAGGGTCAATTACCAATTTTCGCACCATACAGTAGCTGGTAAACGACAGCATCACCTGCAAACAACCTAAGACGGCTGCTCAGATTGTCTCTTAAATCGTTTGTATAGATAAGGAACACAGAGGGCCTTTAAATTAACTTTGGGAAAGACAGAAATAACTTATGCTTTACTCTATGACTTTCCGTCAATTACTATGAATGGTGACCCCTCTGACAAGAAATCACGTATCCAGTCGCATAACTGAGACGATATTCCATAAGCACCAATCTGATTACAGGCAGCTTGTGAGGTACAGTGTCAAAGTCTTCTGGAAATCAAGAAACACAGAACGGATCTGAAATCCCTTGTCGCTAGCACTCAACACCTTGTTTGAGTAAAGTCTTGTGTTTCACAAGAACGATACTTTCTAAATCCGTGTTGACTGTATATCAATAGACCGTTCTTTTCGAGGTAATTCATAATATTCGAACACAAAATAAGTTCCAGAATCGTGTTGCATATCGACGTTAATAATGCGGGCCAATAATTTAGTGGAATACACCTAGTGCCTATTTTGACAAACAGTGGCGAAAGCTGTGGTTCCAGTTTTCAATAACTTTCGTCTAACTTCCGTTGGAAGTTTGTCATTTTAATGTAATATTCAAATGGCTCTGAGCACTATGCGACTTAACTTCTGAGGTCATCAGTCGCCTAGAACTTAGAACTAATTAAACCTAACTAACCTAAGGACATCACACACATCCATGCCCGAGGCAGGATTCGAACCTGCAAACATACCGGTCGCACGGCTCCAGACTGTAGCGCCTAGAACCGCACGGCCACTCCGGCCAGCTGTAATATTCGATATAGATATTATCCATTTGTCTATAAAATTTTACCTCATATCATAGCATAACAAAAATTGAAGCACCCAAAAAACATGTTGGATATCAACGTAATTTCGTATACATACACACCATCTACATCCACACTTACATTGATTACTGTGCAATTCACCTTCAGTGGCTGGCATAGGGTTCTTCGAAACAGCTTCAGACTATTTCTCTACCTTTCCACTCTCTGAAAGCGCGTGGGAAAATCTGTCTATACGAGCACTGATTTATCTTATTTCGTTGCGATGATCATTTCTCCGTATGCAGATTGACGACAATAAAATATTTTCACTTTAAAAATAAATTAAAACTGTTTTGGCCGTATTAAAATATTTATTTGGAATGTTTGTAATCCGTTTTTAAAATACCTTATCCGTACGCTGTTTTTCTCCACGAGAATTACAAATATTTTCACGTTCAGAGGAGAAAGTTGATGACAGAAATTTCGTGAAAGGATCATGCCGGAACGATAAACTCCAAAGCGAGCTACCCTTTTTTGTCTTTTTCGATGTCCTCCGTGGTATGGATTCCATTCTGCCCAGAAATAATCTAGCAGAGGACGAATAATTGTAGTATAGCCAGTCTCTTTAGTGGACCTATTGCTTCTTCTAGGTGTCCTGCCAATCAAAAGCAATCTTTGGTTCGCCTTCTCCACAACGCTATGTAATCCAGTTTAAGTTGTTCGTAATTGTAATGTCTAGGTATTTAGTTGAATTGGCAGCGTTTAAAATTGCGTCACTTATCGTGTAACCGAAATTTAACGGATTTCTTTTTGTACTTATGTGATGAGCTCACATTTTTCCTTACTCAGAGGCAACTGCCGTTTTTCACTCCCTACAGATAGCGTTGAAATTATTTTGCAGTTGGTTTTAATCTTCTGATGATTTTATTATACGGTAAATGACAGCATCATCTGCAAAAATCTAAGAGGGCTTCTCAGATTGTCTCCTAAATCGATGGTACGGTTTAGGAACAGCAGAGGGCCTATAATACTTCCTTGGGGAACGCCGGATATCACTTCTGTTTCACTCGATGGTTTCTGCCGAGTATAAGTACTGTGACCTTTCTGACACGAAATCACAAATCCAGTCGCAAAGCTGAAATGATACTCCATAGGCACACAGTTTGATTAGAAGCCTCTTGCGAGGAACGCTGTCAAAAGCCTTCCGGACACCTAGAAAAATGGAACGAAGTTAGATCCCCTGTCGATAGTATGCATTACTTTGTGCGAATAAAGAGCTAGCTGTTGTTCACAAAAACGGTATTTGTGTTGACTATATGTCAACAAGCCGGCTTTTTTTTTAAGATAATTCATAATGTTCAAACACTGTATATTTTCGATAATCCTACTGCAAATCGATGTCAGTGATGTTGGTTTATAATTCATCGTATTACCCCCATTTCCTTTTTGAGAACTGGTGTGACCTGTGCAGTGTTTAGGCACGGGTCTACCGTGGAACGGGCGAGTGTAAATGATTGCGGAGTATCGGACTACTGTATCAGCAAACTCTGAAAGAAGTATTGGCATAGCGGGTGTGTAAATACTTTGAGTTTCAACACTCTGTGACAGGTAGGTCGATTACAGGAGTGCGTTCCATTGTTCGTGTTTAAGTGTTGTTGCCAGAAATGGTATGATATAACATGGTCCAGTCACATTTATGTGACCATCTGTCAAAAGCTGAATAACCATCTCTCCCAGCGCGGACTGCTGAGAAACGTGAAGGAAGAGAGTCTGTGAGGTTGTGGCAAGTACCGACAGGGATAGGGAATACCACGGCCAGCTACGCTAGGTTTCTCGGGTAAGGATCCATGCTGAAAAGGTCCGATCGAGGCGGTCCCACATATTCTCTTTTGGATTTAAATCCAGGGAGTTTGGTGGCTAGGGCAGTAAGTTAATCTCATCCTGGTGTTCTCAGAACCATGCTAGCTTTCTCGGATGAGGATCCATGCTAAAAAGGCCCGATCGAGGTGGTCCCACAGATTTTCGTTTGGATTTAAATCCAGGGAGTTCGGTGGCGAGGGCAGTATGTTAATCTCATCCTGGTGTTCTCAGAACCACGCTAGCTTTCTCGGATGAGGATCCATGCTGAAAAGGCCCGACCGAGGCGGTCCCACATATTCTCATTTGGATTTAAATCCAGGGAGTTTGGTGGCGAGGGCAGTACGTTAAACTCATTCTTGTGTTCTCAGAACCACGCTAGGTTTCTCGGATGAGGATCCATGGTGAAAAGGCCCGATCGAGGCGGTCCCACAGATTCTCGTTTGGATTTAAATCCAGGGAGTTTGGTGGCGAGGGCAGTACTTTAAACTCATCCTGGTATACTCAGAACCACGCACGTACACTGCGAGTTGTCTGATACATTGCATTGTCCTGCTGGTAGATGCCATGGTGCCGAGGAAAAAAATAAACTGCACGTAGGGGAGAATATGGTCCCAAAGGAAAGATGCATACATCTGTTGATCCACTGTGCCTTGCAGAATGACGAGTTCAACCAGGGGATGCCACAAAAACACTCCCCAGGAACATGACGCTCCTTCATTCCGCCTTCGCCATTTCGACTATTATTTCAGTGCCATACCACGCCAACAGACATGTGTCCGATGGAGCATAAAAAGTGATTCATCTGGGAATGGCGCATGTCGCTGCTCAGTGGACGTCCAGTTGCGATACTGGCTTGCAGAATCCAGCTTTCGTCGCCAACGAACAGCAGTCAGCATGGGTGCATGAACTAGGAGCCTGCTGCAGAGGCCCATATGCTGCAACGTTCCCTGAATGGTCGTTGAGAAGACACTGCTGGTAGCCCCTTGGTTCCACTGGACGGTTAGTTGCTCAACAGTTGCAAGTCTATTCGTCCGTAGACATCTCTGCAGCCGTCGTTCGCCTATATCATTTTTGACCTATGGTAGACCACAGTTGTCTCGCCGCTGGATTTGGACAGCGCAATTTTGCCATGCACGCCATACTTTAAAAACGGCAGTACGCAAACAGTTTACAACCTTTGCAGTTTCTGAATTGCTTCCAGCCTAGGTCCGCAAGCCGATAATCGTGCCCTTTTGGGAGTCAGATGACTCACGCCGTTTCTGCATTACAACAACGATTGTACTGTTTTACAGTGTCCCCCCAACATGATTTATATGCCGCCCACTGCTAGTTGGCTGGTTCAAATGGCTCTGAGCACTATGGGACTTAACATCTTAGGTCATCAGTCCCCTAGAACTTAGAACTAGTTAAACCTAACTAACCTAAGTACATCACACACATCCATGCCCGAGGCAGGATTCGAACCTGCGACCGTAGCAGTCGCGCGGTTCCAGACTGCGCGCCTAGAACCGCGAGACTCACTGCTAGTGCTGCCACGTACTGTCTGCGAGTGTTTATTGTATTTTGACGTTGAACATAGACGGTAGTCCCATTAATGTGACTCGATTGTGTATAAGAAGCATGACCAGCGTCAGATGATGTGTGATCACTGTGAAGAACACAGAGGTGCCCCGCACTTGAGTGAGACAGTGTCATCAGCATTTGTAAAGAGTTTGAAAGGAGCCCGACTGTGAGTCTTCATTTGGTCGGCTGGTCGCATAGTGCAATGTCCAGATGTTGCGGGCATTAGAATGTGACAGTGGCCAGATGTACTGCGTGCGCATGTGAGAGCAGACGTATTCGTCGTCAAGGTTGCGGCTAACCGCGTCTGCGGACCAGGCACATCGTAACTCCATCACATCTGCACCTGCATCCGAGAACGAGTAGCGGACTCCGTGCAACCTTCTGTGTCGTCCCACAGCATTGATCGGTTTGGAATGGGACCATTGCTGGGAAGCATGGACTGGTGATGAATGACGTCGCTTCGTGTTCAGCGATGAATCAGAATTCAGCGGTACCCCAGATGACGATCGTTGATGATTATAGTGGGGACCTGGGAAGGTCCAATTCTTCCAGTGTTTTGGAGAGGCACAGCTGCCTTACTCCTGGCGTTCATGGTGTGGTGAGCCATTCGTATACGACTTCAGTCGCTGGTGGTAGCGAGTGATAGGGTACTCTGACAGTGTAGCTATATGTCGCGGACATCCTGCGCCCTCATGTGTTACATCTGAGGAGTCAGTATTGTGGTGCCAGTTTTCAACAGGACAATTCTCGATCACATATGGAACATGTGTTTACGATTTGTATGTGACGCTGAGGTACTTCTGCGGCCAGTTAGGTCCCCCAGAACTGTCGTCAATGGAACATCTGCACGACCAGCTCGGACCTCACCTTTCTCCCAATGCCATAACCAAGATATCATGGATCAGTTACAGCAGTTGTGAGCCAGTTTGGATCAGGAGAGGATGCACTGGTTTTATGACATCCTTTTTAACAGAATCAGTGCAGGCATCCAGGCTAGAGAAATTATCATATCGATAAGTGGTTACACACCACCAAGCTTCTTGTAAATAAGACACGATTTTGTAATCACCGAAATAACATCACGTATCCTCTAAGCCCGTGATGTTTAGTTTCGTTTCATCCTCTCCTTATGAGTGCTTCAATTTTTTTTTGTCACGCAACGTATAAAATTTATTTAGTCGAAATCTTCTATTATTCGGCGAGACCACGATTATGGGCTCACACTATTGAAAGCCAATACCTTCGGCATTCGCCAGCTCTGCTGTGTTTGTGCCAGCTTGGGCATCACGGAAACTGTGCCAGTGGAACAGGTGGTGGGCGTTGCTCTTTCCGTGTGAATGAGCGTGACGTGGCTGGTGGCAGGTTGTGAGCTGTGCTGACTGCAGCGGAGGTCGGCGATTGTTCAGCGCTAAGAGCCGTGAAACTCACTGTGCAGGCAGCATTGGCAGGCCGTTCCGGATGTAGCGTTGAGCGTACCAGTACGTTCACATACAGGGTGGCCAAAATAAAACGCCCGGAAAATATTTCATGCGCCTTAAGATAGACAACCCAACTTACATCATCTGCCCTGGTTGCCGATGATAGACGTTGGGTTGTCTATCTTACGTTGTATGAAATATTTTCCGGTCCAGTTTTATAAGGGGCGACCAAAAAGTTTCCGTTTGAGGCCGCTGCTGCAGCGTATATGCAACGTGGCGTGACTCGGATGCGCGTATATAAGTACCGACATGTTGGCAAGGGATTAGTGTGGCGTTCGTGTCTTTCCGATGTACGTGAGGTAAATACGGAAACTTGAACTACATCTACATCTACGTGATTACTTTGCTATTCACAATAAAGTGCCTGGCAGAGGGTTCAATGAATCACCTTCAAGCTGTCTTTCTACCGTTCATAACTCGAACGGAACCCGGGAAAAACGAGCACTTAAATTTTTTCTGTGTGAGCCCTGATTTCTCTTATTTTTCGTGATGATCATGTCTCCCTATGTAAGTCGCTGCCAACAGAATGTTTTCGCAATCGTAGGAGAAAACTGGTGATTGAAATTTCATGAGAAGATCCCGTCGCAACGAAAAACGCCTTTGTTTTATTTATTGCCACTCCAATACACGTATCATGTCTGTGACACTATCTCCCCTATTTCGCGATAATACAAAACGAGCTGCCCTTCTTTGTACTTTTTCGATGTCATCCGTCAGCCCCACCTGAAGCAGTTCCCACACCACACAGCAGTACTCCAGAATAGGGCGGACAAGCGCGGTGTGAGCAGTCTCTTTAGTAGACCTGTTGCACCTTCTAAGTGTTCTGCCACTGAATCTCAGTCTTTCAATTGCTCTACCCACAATATTATCTGTGTGATCGTTCCAATTTAGGTTTTTTGTAATTGTAAACCCTAAGTATTTAGTTGAATTTACAAGCCTTCATATTTGTGTGACTTATCGCGTAAGCGAAATTTAGCTAATTTCTTTTAGTAGTCATGTGAATTACTTCACACTTTTCCTTATTCAGGGTCAATTGACACTTTTCGCACCATACAGATATCTTATCTTAATGCTTCTGAAAGTCGTTTTCATCATTTGATGACTTTACAAGACCGTAAATGACAGCATCATCTGCAAACAATCTAAGACGGCTACTCAGATTGATCCTATGTCGGTAATATAGATCAGGAATAATAGAGGGCCAGTAACACTTCCTTGGGGAACGCTGTATATTACTTCTGTTTTACTCGATGACTTTCCACAAACTACTACGAACTGTGACCTTTCTGACAGTAAATCAGGAATCCAGTCACACAACTGAGGCGATACTCCGTAGGCACGCAGTTTGGTTAGAAGACGCTTGTGAGGAACGGTGTCGAAAGCCTTCTGGAAATCTAAAAATATGGAATCTATTTGACATCCCCTGTCGATAGCACTTATTACTTCATGAGTATAAAGAGCTAGTTGTGTTTCACAAGAACGATATTTTCTGAAACCGTGCTGACTATGTGTCAATAAATCGTTTTCTTCGAGGTACTTCATAATGTTCGAATACAGTATATGGTGACGTTATCATCAACTGTGTCCAAACAGGACAAATGTGTTGTTACTCTTTTGTTGGCTGCCACAGTACAAACACCAGTAGACATCCATCGGAGAACGAAGAATGTGTATGGGGCAGCATGCCTGTGGGAAACCACCGTTGTAGAATGGTAAGCCAAGGGATGTTGCTGCTTCATGATAATGCGCGTCCCCGTACCTACATCACACTCTGCAAGCCAGCTAATGATGCATGATGGAGGGTACTTCTGGTACCACTAACTGATCCCCCCTACCCTGTTCCACTTGCATGGGAATAATGGCTGTTGATAAGCCTCTGTATTGACTCTCAGTTTCTCAGATTTTCTCGTCGTGGTTATTGCGCGATATATGTGGGAGAGGAAGTAATATGTTGTCCGAATCTTCCTGGAACTTGCTCTCTCGAAACTTCAGTGCTAAACCTCGAGGTGATGCCCAACGCCTCTCTTGTAACGTCTGCCAGTGGAGTTTGTTGAGAATTCCGCAACGCTCTCGCACCAATCCCGTGACAAAATGCGCCGCTCTTAGCTGGATCTTCTCTGTCTCTTCTGTCAGTCCTACGTCGCAAACGTCATGACGCAGAAATTACGCCAACTCAAGTAGCAGACAGTCGAGCACTCGCCCTGTAATCCTGATCCCTCCCAGTGCGATTATCACGCCTTGAATGGTCGAAGATTCATGTCGGACGAAGATATTCAGCAGGCAGTTGCGGACTTCTACAGGCAGTAGACAAGGCGTTTTACAAAACGAGTATCTTCAACAAGCCGCGTCAGTGGGGTTACTGCCTCAATGCTCATGGAGATATTGCCTGATTGGCATACCGATTCTGGGCTGAGCGACCATCGAATGAAAACTTCTTGATCGCCCCTTATATTTTACTCCACCCTGTAAAAAATCATACTGGTAGCTGCTATTTACCGCTATCGCTGTCGGTCTAAAGTAGATCTTGAACGCAATTAGGAGGGTGAATATTCCTTGGCTGATCTTTACAGAACCCCGGAATGATCTGAATCGAATCATTGCATAAATGTAATAACTGACAATATGTGTGAGATAAAGCGACTGGAGGTGTTTACACACAGAACCCTAACAAGAGAATCGTCAGCTCCTGGCAGAACTGCCAAAACTGGAACGCCCCTCCCCCCCTCCGATATTAAAACTACCCTTTCTTCTACGCAGATTTAGCAAGTTTCATAATTTTGTAAACAGGTTTATTAAAAATAAAACACAGCGAACCCGAAAGCTCAGCTATATTGGGTACAAGAATTAAACAATTTACCTTTAGACATTTAGCACAGTGGATATCAAATATATTTCAGACTTTCAATAATTTAGCATGTTTCAGAGTATCATTCGCGCTACAGTAACAACAAAATTCCTAAACTCCCAGTGGTATTACTACACCAGTGCTCGGGTAATGGAGCCAATGACCAATAGCAAAATGTACGCTTGTTTACACAACCGTTCAACTTGGATGAACGGATTATAGCACAATGACTAACAATAACGGCAATATTATGAAACAGCTACAGAATGCATATTCTTCAATATTTTTTTTAAATTTAAACAGCAGGTCGTACCAACTGAAATTTGAGGGAGCGAAATAAATAGCCGGAAGGGAAAGTAAATTATATATCGCTTCCACAGTGTTCTCTTGCTTCCTCCACCGTCGCTTCTCGCTCGAGTCCTGTCGGCAGAAATCAGCCAAAGTCGGAAGACTTCGGTCAAATAGTGTACATCAGTGATCAGGCCCGGCTTCGTACGACTAGCACTATGCATCAACAGCCGAACGACTCGCCTGGTGTTGCGGTAATAGATTATAGTTATACACAAACCTTCCTCGCAAATCAGTCTATTGGTGAAAACCGTATCAAAACCCTTACAGTCGTTTCTAAGATCAGTCGTCATATATAGACAGATAATCTCGGTGCGGGACCTTAATTCGTAATTGTTCAATCGATTTGCACGAAATATTTGTAAATTATGTGTATAAACCTGTGTGCCTTCGCAGTCAACCAGTCAATGCGACAGACCCTCATGCGGAGGACACGAGTTCAATTCCCAGTACTACCAGGGGATTGTTTATTGGTGGGGGGCTGCAGCTCGTGGTGCCAACTGAGGAGCTACAAAGGAACGTATGATCGGGTAGTTCCTGAGCACTTTGTACTATAATTTTATTTTTAAATTTAATATCCGTTCTTGACCAGTGCGGAAGACGGTTTCGTGTTCGCCGCTGTTCTGATCGTATTGATCCTGACCTCTTTGGAGGAGGCAAGCTCACAGAATTTCTTAACTTGCAGAGCGGAAATTCCTCGATAATTATTTAATTTCGTTTTGTCACATTTATTCTGCAGTGAGTGAGCAGGGCGCATTTCTAGCCTTCGCCTAATTGTGTGTGTTCCCTGAGAGGATTTGGTCCAAGGTTTTTCAGCAGTTTTGCAGTGAAACCATCTTCTCCCGAAGCTCTGTTATTTTTGAGTTTGAGGATTTGCCTGTGAATCTCTTCTTGTCAGGGAGGTAGAGATTCGACCTGGGTGTGATTTCCTTGTGAAATCCCGAGTAGGATTCGGAGCAGTTGAGTACAGAAGAATATCGTGCTAGTTCCCAAAAGTTCTCCTGATTTGTCAACGTAACTTTTCTGTTTTTTTCTAATACATAAATTTTGAGGGATATATCCTCGGATTATTCAGGCAAAAGTTGTAAATAAATCTCGGGTGCTGTAGTTGCGATAATTTCCTTCGATGGAGTACAGTTGTTCCTTCCTGTATTTCGTCTCGCATGGTTTTCGCCGCTTGTTTCCTGATTTTCTAATACATAAATTTTGAGGGGTATATCCTCGGATTATTCAGGCAAAAGTTGTAAATAAATCTCGGGTGCTGTAGTTGCGATAATTTCCTTCGATGGAGTACAGTTGTTCCTTCCTGTATTTCGTCTCGCATGGTTTTCGCCGCTTGTTTCCTGATTTCATTGAAGTGCTGTTTATTTTCTGGTGTTTTCTTACTGTTATAATTAACGTAATGTTCTTTGCTTTCTTCTAGCACTTTTTCATATTTTGAATGTGTAGTTCTATTTCATTTGGATTAATTATGTGGCCTTTTGTATGATTTTGGTGAGTAATTTTTCCCAGGAATTTGCAAGCACTTTTTCCATTCTTCTTTGAGGCTAGTTTCTCCGATATTGCTTGAGTTGAATTTTTGTAAGTATCATTTTTTTCTGGCGTATTTTCTTTAGTGTAAATATCACTTTCATTCTCGTTAAATAGTGATTCGAGTCGATTCTCACCGCTCTGCGGATTTGGAAGTCGTGAATTCTTTGTGTAGAGGGTAGCATATGGTTACATGATAGATCTGATATTCACCAGTTTATTGTATGGGGGAGCTCCAAGTCTTCCGTTTCCGTGGAACGCTCCTCAAAGACGCTGACATGAGTTTTAAATTATTTTGTCGGCTTAGTTCTGTGAATATTGTGCCATTTTTGTTCAAGAATCTGCGGGCTGATTATTGGGTTACGGGTTTTGGTAGTCTATGTCTTCACCGATTTGTGCATTGAGGTCACCCAGCAGAATCTTCACATGTTCTTTAGGGATTTTTGCCACGTGTTTCTCGAGTTTTGCCCAGATCATATCGATGTTTTGTGGGTCTTTTCGTTTGTTTGCGTTAGAGGGTGAACGGAGATTGATCAGCAAGTACTTATTGTTGGTAATGAGGCGGTCGTTTGTGGGAAAGACTTCTCAGATTGTGCTGACTACATTTTTGTGTACCACCTAGGACATGCCCAGAAGCTGAGTGCCGTTAAACGCCCATTTTCCTATTTTACTCTTGAAGATGCAACAGTTAGCTTAGTCTACTGCCTCTTAATCGGTGAATCGTCTTTCTTGGAGAGTTAGTACCAGAATTTTTTGTCGATCTAACTATGACATTAGTGTGTGTGATTTTCCAGATTGATTTATTGTGTTGAACCATGATAGGTTGTAACTGTTAGTGCAGTGTTTCCAATTCTTACTTAGAACCAAAGGTTGTCAGTTTCCGGAGCAGCGCCCGTTGGGTTAACAGGCGCTGACTTACACGTCCGTGATTTCCACAGCAGATATGTCTTGGGTTTTCTGCATGTTTTCATCCGTCCCATTTATTTGATTTCTCCCATCCGCCGCCTTCGGAGGCGCCCGATGGCAGACTAGCAACGCCACAGAGACTTATTTCTGTTATTATTTTTTTTATATCATCCTTTGTGACTGACAATGCTGTGTGCCGATGTGACTGACCCTCTCCAACAGTAGTTGGGTGGTTCGAATTCTGGAAGTGAAAGGCTTTTAATCACTAGGAGCTGGCAGAAGTGCCTGAAGTTAGTACCTCATAATCATGCTTTACGCTGTTCTCTTGATGGATCGATGGATCGTCCTGAGCGAAGGCGATAAATGAGTATGCTCAAGTGGAGTGGACAAGTCTAGTGGCCCCCTGGTAATTTACGAGAAGTGAAGACCATATGCCATCACCGGACTGATACGCCCCTTTCATTTAGCTGTTCGTGCACAATGACACAAACGAAAGCAATACAAACACTATTTACAGTCATGTACAATATGCAGAAACATTACGTACGAGTGAGGGTGCAGCATGGCAGATTCATCCTGTATTCTTCCAACAGACAGATTCCAAGCATGCAGGCTCCTATAGCCTTAGCTAAGCTGGGTAGTTTCGGAAACTGGGATACGTCTGTAAGGTTTCCACTTGGTCTGGTACAAGTACAGACACATCATTCCTGTACCGTGTGAGGATGCAGTCAGTGTAGACAGGTTTGTTCTTTATAGCGAACGCTCCATCGAACTAGAAAAGAGTTTTCATGGCTGCTGCAATTCCGGGAGCCGCGGCTTCACTTTTAGATGGGAGCATTATCACGTAGTGTGAGGACTGCTGATAGCGCCCCTGCTTTAGCTGTTTGTAATACAGAGTAAATATAAATACTACTGACAAGGTTAAGAAGCACGGTCTGACAAGTTTGCTGAGTGGTTTAGTAAGGAACACATTGTCGTCAGCGTCGCATTACTGAGTAATTTCGTGTTGGAATGTTCGATATGCAGTTCCATGCAAACAGAAATGAATAACCAAACCATTACAGCCTACTGCGGACCATGTTTACGTTTATTAAACCATCTGGAGGCAGTGAATACCCACAAAAAAAAAAAAAAAGAAAACAAAGGTTATAAAATCTTGACAGTGCAACAACCCCCAGTCAAACCTTGTACTTACTTGCTACAGTACCGTTCAGCAGCTGCTCGTTTCAGCAGAGAACTGCTTCTTTGTGGGATTACGAGACGAACCTAATTTGTGGCGGTCGTGACTCAATGCCTTATCTGCTGCTCCAGACTTGCCGTTTCTCTTCCCACGTACGTACCAGCAGCGACAAGTGGCATCGTCCCGTATTTATTCTCGTGGTGACCGATCGCTGAGTCGGCCGCGAAAGGAGCACAGCTAACGGTAGGGATGTCTCACAAAATAACTGTAATGAGTGTAATTGTGTACAAGAAAATAAGATGACACTAAGAACTGAAAAAGAGACACTCTAGATCGCTGAAATTTAATAATTTAACTAAGCCAAACCTGTAGCCACCAAGGTAACGTCAATAGTTTAATAGTTTCTGCCGATATGTCCACAATTCTTTCTAACTCTGAGACTTACAGCAGAAGTACAGTACTTTGCCAGAATCCCGCCGGCATCTTCATCGTCTTGCCACTACATCCTGCTCCCGCTCCTCCACTGGTTCCACGTGAACCCACCTCTAGACCGAACGAGGTGACGCAGTGGTTAGCACACTGAGCTCGCATTCGGGATGACGACTGTTCAGTCTCGCGTCCGGCCATCCTGATTTAGGTTTTCCGTGATTTCCCTAAATCGCTTGAGGCAAATGCCGGGATGGTTCCTCTGAAAGGGCACGGCCGACTTCCTTCCCCACCTTTCCCTAACCCGATGAGACCGATGATTACGCTGTTTGGTCTCCTTCCCCACAGAATCCATAATTAAAATCTACCTCTTTCCATCATTTCCACCGAACACACCGTCGTCTTTCCTTCCCTGAGAACACTAACTGATAACCTTAGTTTACAGTTACCAGAGATAAAAGACCAACGGGCAATTCGGTGTTTATTGGCAGTTGGTGTAAACTGGTTCCTTCTAGCTACCTTCTGACAAAGAGAATCGAAGTTCGTTGTTCTCTATGCTGATATTCCCTCTCGTTATCACTTTATAGGGAAAAAAATCGTAACCTGACCGTCCTTTTTACATATGAGGGTACAAAGGAAAATCCCATCGATAGGCAGATAGAGATTCTGCTACTTCCTCGAATCTCGAGATTCGCGGCGAAATCCAATGTACCCGTGGAGTCAGACTCGTCTCCGTAGCCGAGGTCACTAATGGACGCTTGTTCAGTAGCTTCGACCCAGAAGTACCTGTTTCGAATCCCCGTCGCTGGAGAAATTTCCATCGCTAGTACTAGGCCAGCGAAAGGGAAATTGGTGGCAGCGCGAGGTTCCTGATTATCAGAGCTCGTGTCAACTTGCTGGATTGAATTTCAGATTTCTCCGTAGCATCTCATGGAATGAGGGGATATAACATTGTTGATGATCGTAAGTGGGTCGGTCGGGGACGTTGAGCACTTTGGTATTCGAAAGCAGTAGGTTACGTGCTGGCCTCGGGTATTCTCTTATAGTATCTCTCATCACCATCAACAACAAAAACACCGAATGAATTTTGACGAGGCAACACAAGAGCACCTGACCTGGCATACAAGCCGCCAAAATGTCGTCAATAAGAAAAAAAAGCTTGCACCGGGCTGTTCAGTCAGCCAGGGAAAAAGATCATCATCTATTTCGGAGACTCTAGTCGATCATTATATGGATGTGATTGAGATGATTGTTGTCACAGGCGATGAAGTTGTACACCAGTATCCTAAGTCCGATTGTCAACAAAGCGTTTCAGGGCAGTTTCTTGAGATGACTTTTGATACTGTTGCTAATTTGCAATGTCTTCTCTAACGCTCAATATGCCTTGTCCTAACAAATCATTCTATAGCAAGTCATTTCCTGTGTCTTCGGTTATTACTAGGGTCAGCTGCCCCACACCCTGTAGCTGGTTCTATTCATGATGACACAAGAATTTTCTTTAACTTCCAATTATCTTGGAAATGGAGATATGATAGATTATGCATTTTGGTACCCAAACCGTGCACTGGTGCCTGGAGTTGGATCCGAAATCGTTCAGTAGTATGTCATGGTAAAACACCATGTAGCACTGTTGATGGTGAGGAAGATGAGTCTAGAGGCTGGTTGGTAAACTGAGAGGAATAGCGTAAGTGCTGGTTCTGTATTTCACCCACTTCCATCCTTTCATTTCCACAATCTTGAAAGACTTTTTGTAGTTTTCCACCACGTCTCTTTTGACAAGTATTCTCATTATTATATCTCTCACGACTGGCCAATTTCAGCCTTAAGGCCATTTTAAAGGGCAGCAGGCCTCTATGTGTTGTACAGTTATCTTGTTACTAAACGTCGGATATAGCCGGTCAGAGAGCGAGCGCAGAACATACAAGCGGTTACATCCGCTCTTTAGTAACAGGATAATTGTACAACATATCGACGCTTGCTGCCCTTGAAAATGGAATGTAAGGCCGAAATTGGCCAGTCGTGCGAGATATAATACATAGAATAATTGTCATAAACAACCGAGGAGAACCCCACACGAAGGAAATGGTTTCCATAATCAGTCGCAATAACACCAACACAGCTCTATACCACACAAGCATTCACCGCAGTTATCTACACGACATAGATCCACTTTCGACACTACGCTAAGTACAGAGCAGGAGTATTACAACAGCATGTACCACGATCACATGTGAGAATGAGTCACAGTAATTGAGTTCAAGTAACCACTTTTTGGCGGGGGGGAGGGGAGGGGGAGGGGGGAGGGAGGTCACCATATCTTGTTTGGTACGATGAAGGACGCGCCACAACTCCCTCTCCAGTGCCAGTCTCTTCGTCCCCAGAGAAGCACTTACACCACATATTCACAGTTGTTCACTGGATACATTTCATTCTCTGTCTTCTATAGTTTTTGTCCACTAGTATGTTGGAAGGTATTCCCTGGTACCTCAACACATGTTTTCTCATACTGTTCCTTTTTTAATCAGCGTTTTTCAGATTCCTTTCGCCTCCGATTCTACGGAGAACATCCTCATTTATTATCTTGTCAGTCAACTTAATTTTCAGCATTCTCTAGTGCGACCTCTCAGATGCTTCACTTGTCTTCTTTCCCAGCTTCCCCCCCGGTGCATGATTCTCTTCCATGCAATTCAATACTTCAAACGTACATTTTCAGAAATGCCTTCCACAAATTAAGGCCGATGTTTGGTATTAGTCAACTTCTTTTATCGTGAAATGTACTCTTTGCCTGTGCTAGTCTTCTTCTTCAATGCTCTTCGTCTGCAACGCGTTATTTTGCTTTCGAGGTAGACAAATTCCTTCATCATACGAAGTAGATGAAGGACTTCGTATCCTCATTTTTGGGTTAAGTTTATCGCTTAGCTTATTTTTGCTACTTCTCATTATATCGACTTTCTTTCGTTCATTCTCTATGCATATTATGCCCTCTACAGCCTGTGGTTTTCGTGCAACAAATCTTACAATTCTTCCTCACTTTCGTTGAAAACAAGAAAATCATCAGCAAGTCCTATGACTGATATCCTTTCACCGTGAATTTTAAAACCTCTGCTGCTGAACCATTGTTCTGTTACCATCACTGTTACCTTAACGTCCCTATTGGACAGTAGGGGAGAAAGACTGCTTACATGCCTTACGTCATTTCTAATTGGGCCACTTCTCTCTTCGTTTTCCATTGTTACTGTTGTCTTACTGCCGGCCGGTGTGGCCGTGAGGTTCTAGGCGCTTCAGTCTGGAACCGCATGACCGCTACGGTCGCAGATTCCAATCCTGCCTCGGGCATGGATGTGTGTGATGTCCTTAGGTTAGTTAGGTTTAAGTAGTTCTAAGTTCTAGGGGACTGATGACCACAGATGTTAAGTCCCATAGTGCTCAGAGCCATTTTTTGCCTTACTGATCATCTGTTGCAATGTAGGAGCGGGCAATCACAACGTTTTCATTATCACCTCAAAGGGGAAAAAACAAGAAATTTAATGATGTTATTACTGTTTTTCTACATATTTACCCTCTAATACCACACATTTTTCAAACGCTGAATCACCAAAGACCAAAGAGATGGAAATTTGTTTTTTGCTTTGTTTTTCTTTTCGGGAAACGTTTCATCTAGGTCATCTCTTCGTCCTACTATAAATGCTTGAACGCAATGGTAAGTATAGCACTTGGACTCTGAGAGAAAGGAGCAAAGCAAGCAGTGGAAACATTTGGTTTCACAACCGGAAAAAAAAACGGCGGAGACCCTACCTTCATCGGGAAAGGTGATGATTCTGAGAGTTTTCTTGGCACTAGCATGGTGTGGTGGTAATACACTATGCTCGTAAGTTGTAAACGGTCACTGGAGCTTACAACCGAAATCTCCTGACGAGTGTACAGAAAGCTGTCAAGGTCAACCGTCGCCGAAAGCTGTCCAAGGGTGTTCACCGAGAAGCCTCAGAATATTTTGCGCAGGGCATTATCATACATGCTGCTTCTTTGGGATATCAAAGTTTGCTTCACCTCCCCTGTCCCACCCCTCCCCTGTATTCCCTTAATGGCACCCGGTGACTACGTCATTGCTCCTCGGATGAACGCAACTTTGACACTACCACTCGATGGTGACACACAGATCTTCGACCACCAGGGCCTCCTTTGCTCTTGTGATTCCCGTTTCTGCACAAATATATGGTCTCTGTCATTGCGATCTTCGTCATTCAGATTTCGAAGTCACACTGAAAGCAGCTGCAGAACCTAACCAATACGATGGAACATTGCTGTTGCGCACTTCCATCAGCTCAGGATTGGATTTCTGCAGTGTTGTTACCGCTAGCTGGATTACTGCGGTAGTGTGGCGGGGTGATTTCAACTTGTACTAGGACTGCAGAGGAACCTGCAAACTAACGAAAAATTATGTAATTTTATTTTTATCGGGATGATAATTAAATCATTATGAACAACCTCGATCTTCTCGGATTATAAGACGAGTCGTGGCTTCGTGCTGTCCCAACGTTTAGACGAGTTTCCTGCTCGCCATCCTCATACGTCGCCTGAAGATGACGAGTAGGAATTTGGTCGAAACGCTGCGACAGTACGGCACCACGATAACCCGAGAAGATTTTGTCACCGAAATTCGCCGAGGAAACCTGCAGCCCTCTAATATGTTGGTACGAGTTATCAGTTCGGCAGTGACGGTCCAGATGGTGTGATGTTTGGGTGTGTGTTGCAGACGGTGCGTGCCTGGACGGGGACCAGCCGAACAAGCGGCCGCGAACGACGATCACGGCGAAGCAGCTGGAGACGCTGAAGCTGGCGTACAACAACAGCCCCAAGCCGGCGAGGCACGTGCGCGAGCAGCTCAGCCAGGACACCGGCCTCGACATGCGCGTCGTCCAGGTCTGGTTCCAGAACAGGTGAGTGTCTCAAGCCTAGCTCACCTCAAACTTCCACATTCTCTCTCAAGATCTTTCGGGTGTTTTCCACACCCAATAGAGGATATGATAAGATTCATTCATTTATGTATACATCGTGGTCCGTACGTCTCATTATAAAAGAGAGCCTCTAGCCATGTGGTAGTCGGTTTATACACTGATGAGCCAGAACATTATAACCGCTGCCTACTAAGAGAGTGCATGTCGCCCTGTGACACAGCAGACACGTGACACTGTAAAGGAAGTAGAGCAGAGGCGAATGGGAAAACATTCTAGCCGCGACATGGGTCCCATATGCGGAAATCCAGTGACATAAGCGCCTTTGATAGATGGCACATTATTATGGCCTGGGCCCTGCGGATGAGCATATCGCAAACGGCGAAGCTCGTCAACTGTTCGCCTGCTACTGTAGTATCTACACTACTGACCATTAAAATTGCTACACCAAGAAGGAATGCAGATGATAAACGGGTATTCATTGGACCAATATATTATACTAGAACTGACATGTGATTACATTTTCACGCAATTTGGGTGCATAGATCCTGAGAAATCAGTACCCAGAACAATCACCTCTGGCCGTAATAACGGCCTTGATACGCCTTGGCATTGAGTCAAACAGAGCTTGGATGGCGTGTACAGGTGCAGCTGCCCATGCAGCTTCAACACGATACCACAGTTCATCAAGAGTAGTGACTGGCGTATTGTGACGAGCCAGTTGCTCGGCCACCATTGACCAGACGTTTTCAATTAGTGAGAGATCTGAAGAATGTGCTGACCAGGTCAGCAGTCGAACATTTTCTGTATCCAGAAAGACCCATACAGGACCTGCAACATGCGGTCGTACATTATCCTGCTGAAATGTGGGGTTTCGTAGGAATCGAATGAAGGGTAGAGCCACGGGTCGTAACACATCTGAAATGTAACGTCCACTGTTCAAAGTGCCGTCAATGCGAACAAGAGGTGACCGAGATGTGTAACCAATGGCACCCCATACCATCACGCAGAGTGATACGCCAGCCGGCCGAAGTGGCCGTACGGTTAAAGGCGCTGCAGTCTGGAACCGCAAGACTGCTACGGTCGCAGGTTCGAATCCTGCCTCGGGCATTGATGTTTGTGATGTCCTTAGGTTAGTTAAGTTTAACTAGTTCTAAGTTCTAGGGGACTAATGACCTCAGCAGTTGAGTCCCATAGTGCTCAGAGCCATTTGAACAATTTTTTTGATACGCCAGTATGACGATGACGAATACACGCTTCCAATGTGCGTTCACCGTGATGTCGCCAAACACGGATGCGACGAACATGATGCTGTAAACAGAACCTGGATTCATCCGAAAAAATGACGTTTTGCCATTCGTGCACCCAGGTTCGTCGTTCAGTACATCATCGGTGATGCAGCGCCAAGGGTAACCGCAGCCATGGTCTCCGAGCTGGTAGTCCATGCTGCTGCAAACATCGTCGAACTGTTCGTGCAGATGGTTGTTGTCTTGGAAACGGCCCCATCGGTTGAGTCAGGGATCGAGACGTGGTTGCACGAACCGTTACAGCCATGCGGATAAGATGCCTGTCATCTCGGCTGCTAGTGATACGAGGCCGTTGGGATCCAGCACGGCGTTCCGTATTACCCTCCTGAACCCACCGATTCCATATTCGGCTACCAGTCATTGTATCTTGACCAACGCGAGCAGCAATGTCACGATACGATAAACCGTAATCGCGATACGCTACAATCCGACATTTATCAAAGTCAGAAACGTGATGGTACGCATTTCTCCTCCTTACACTACGCATCACAACAATGTTTCACCAGGCAGTGCCGGTCAACTGCTGTTTGTGTCTGAGAAATCGGTTGGAAATTTTCCTCATGTCAGCACGTTGTAGGTGTCGCCACCGGCGCCAACATTGTGTGAATGGTCTGAAAAGTTATTCATTTGCATATCAGAGCATCTTCTTCCTGTCTGTTAAATTTCGCGTCTGTAGCACGTCATCTTCGTGGTGTAGCAGTTGTAATGGCCAGTAGTGTAAAAGAGAGCCTCTAGCCATGTGGTAGTCGGTTTATACACTGATGAGCCAGAACATTATAACCGCTGCCTTCTAAGAGAGTGCATGTCGCCTTGTGACACAGCAGACACGTGACGCTGTAAAGGAAGTACTAAAGTGGAGCAGAGGCGAATGGGAAAACATTCTAGCCGCGACACGGGTCCCAAATGCGGAAATCCAGTGACATAAGCGGCTTTGACAGATGGTAGATTATTATGGCCTGGCCCCTGCGGATGAGCATATCGCAAACGGCGAAGCTCTTCGACTTTTCGCCTGCTACTGTAGTGAGTATCTGTTATTAAAAGTTGTTGAAGGACAATGAAACCACGAGTAGGTGTCGGACGTCCATGCCTCGTCACACGATGTCAACGTCGGACACTTGCCTACTGTGTAAAGCAGGATAGGCGGGATCTGAGGCAGGTCTGCCGACAGAGTCAGTTCTTCCGACAGCACTGGTGTTTCGTAACACACAGTCCAGCAGACATCGTTGAACATGAGGCTCTGGAGCAGACGAACCCGACATGTGCTCATGTTGATACAACGATATTACCAACTGCGACTGCATTGGGAATCATGGAGAATGGACTGTGGATGTATGGAAACGTGTCAGCTGGTCGGATGAATCACGTTTCTTATTACGCCAGATTGGCGGTCGTGTTGGATATGCCGTCATCAAGGCCGACGGATGCCCAAAACATTCTCCGTTCCACGGACATGGACCGGAAGGGGCATTGTTATACTATGTGGGTGGGGGGGGGGCATTCACGTGGGCTGCCAAGGGACCTGTGGCAGTAATAGAAGCCACCGTAAGAGCTGTGGACTGTGTGACCCTTATTGAGAACCACTTACATCCTTTTGTGCTTGATGCCTTCCCTGACGGTGAGACCATCCTCCAGTAATTGTGCCACAAGGCCAGAATCGTACTACAGTCATTTGAGGAGCATACAGTGAACTCAAGTTGATGTTTTGCTCACCAAATTCGCTAGAACCGAACCAGATGGACTATATCACGTAAGTTATCGGGCGCCAGTTCCGGCCCACAAATCATTCTCCTGTAATTTACAGGAATTGAGTGACGCTTGCATAGACGTCTGGTGTCACATACCTCCAGCGAAGTTCCGAGAACTTGTCGCTTCCTAGAATGAGTTCGAATGTGCCCTCTGGTAAAAATCCTGTCATTGTGTGGTTGACGATGATGTCACAAAGTGTTTTCCTCCTGGTCTGAAGTAAATAGTTGGTGCTCCCTCAAGTGAAGAAAAGGTGAAAGTCGCTTGGAGCAAAGTGCATGCTGTAGGGAGGGTGATCGATGATGTCCCAGCAAATGTACTTTAACAGTGTACTAGTCTGCTTTGCTGTATGATTGAAAAAGCAGCAAACTTACCCCCATGTGGCTTCTTCTCGTGTTGGTTGGCCACGCTTCCGAACGACAACCTCAGTTCTACTGTCATATGCCGTGACGTGATTCTCCTATTGTCCGGAATCAGTTTGTCCACGCGAGCTGTGTTCAAATCCGTCCGGGTCGACCACTGCGATCCCAGTTTTCTCTACCGGCCGCAAACTTGCGACACCTTTGTGCCACTTACTGACGAGACATTATAGTCTCTCCGTACATCTCCGCCTGCTGCTGATGATTTTCAGCCGTGATTACGTGTTTCACCCACAGAAATCGAATAATTGATCGGATTTCTTCATGAGATCAGTTTTCCAAATGAGTTGCCATTTGTGTTTACCTACAACTAGCGCTGTACCTGGTGGCTGGCTATAGCTCTGCACAGTTGCCAACCGCAAGCATCATAATTACGCCACGCTACTAATTTCTCTATAACAGACGAATCTCCGGGAATATTGGCCGTGATACCTTTGTTTTTGATCACCCCTCATAAATTGGAAAAGAAACAGCTACTCTGAAAAAGTCGCTGCTCCTACTCCTGAATCACTCAGCTGCTGTTTTTATCCAACAGTTAAACATTTGTGTAACTTTTACAAATTACTATTAGCTGTCTATATACTGGTAAATTCTGGCTCTATATAATACAAATATTATAGTTACGCTGAAGTTACTTTCCAGAGCAAGTTTTCTGGTAAATTGCAGGAGTGGCTAATAAGTATACTTCTAGCCTTTTCTGACATATTTGTGTATATTTAATTTCCTGCCTGGTATTGACCTCCAATCTGCTATAGACTTCTGCACCAGAATATAAATCTCCATTCTGACCAAAGAGAGGGTGCATAGTCTACATATAAATTATTTTCTCTTCTAGTGAATTACTGCGTTCATCCTGGACCAATCTTGCTATTATTTATTTTGTGCCGTGGTCGAAAGAGGCGCGCCAAATAACGTGCTCGAGGTAGAAAGAAATAAATGAATTTTACGTACCATTATAAATGAAGTACAATAAAACTTATCATCGGATCTGAAGACACTAATTGGTTCCAGTCCACCGATACTCACTGACATAGCACTGAAAGACTCCTGACAAGAGCGACGTCGTGCCGCCATATCGGTAGAGAGCGGTAATGCTCGAGAACTATCCAGATCAAAAGTCTCCGCGAGGTGGAAGCTCGTAGCGGGTCGGAGGTAACGTGGTAGCTGCGAAGAGATGGCTCCGTCAGACAGGTCGCGGACGCTACCAGCGTGATCTGTGAGTGACTGTGAGTTGCACACAGGTTTGTCGTGGGTGCTGCCGACATCGGTCCCAGCGTGGAGAACTCGGACAAGGAGCAGAGTAAAGATTCGGGACACGACTCGGAACCTGGGCGACGTTAGCCAATTTGAAGAACTCGGATGCGGCTCACACCCAAACCTCCATATGTCAGACACTCAGATTGGTACCAAACGTTGTGTGTCGATAGAGTATCAACCAAAACATTGATTTAGTTCGTGCTGTGTGCTGTCGTCCAGTAGAAGATGCGTGAACGTTAATTAAAAATAGCACCAGAACTACGGAGTATAGGGAAACTATCTGTGAGCTGTGGATAGAAAGATAGTTGGGAGGCGAGTTGGCCGACACGGTAGCTCAGCGTGTTCAGTCAAAGGGTTATCTACCCTCTGTTAAAAAAAAAAGAAACAAAAAAAAACTCACTAACGGCGATAATTTTTTTAATAGTTTACCCATGAAACCGTTATATAGGAGAACATTTTTCTGACATGTGAAAGGACGTTTCGGAGTCTGTAACAATGATCTTTTGGCATTCTGCTTTCACTTCGTTAGTACAGTTGTATAGATAGGTGTGATGTTGACATAAAAGTTTTCTGGGTTTGGTACCGCGTCATAATGTAAAAACTACTCCTGCTATAGAAAAGCCAACGTTTCGGCCACGATTGCAGCGGCCTTCTTCTGGGTCTAATGGTGCGTTCTAGCTAAGCTGTGTCCTTTATATTTTGTTGTTAGTGTTCACTGCGCATGCCATTACGTCATAATTTTAGAAAGGTAGTTGGTTTATTGGTCACTTTAGGAAGATGGAGAGGGAACTTTATTTTAATAGGTTATTGTGGTGGAGGGAGAACGTGACCTCTGTTGTCCATTGGCTCCTGTGTCATGTACCATGGTTGGTGGCCAGCGTCGAATGAGAAGTTTGCTGCTGTTTACCAACTGCTGGACGTCGGCCGCATGGCGGCAGTTACTTGCCGGTAGTGTTCGTTCCTCGTGTTGACAGTGCGGTCTGTTGGGCTCTGATTGCTGGCAGCCAAGATGGGGCAAGCCTGAGTCCATCCTCCCTATTCATGTTGTTAGGGTGTTTGAGTATTTCGATGGCCTCTCTGATTTTGCGTTTCGTCATAATTGGCTGCTTGGCCAACACACAGGCTTCGCTGAATTTTATTTCTTTTCCGCAGTCATGGTGATGTTCTGCCACTGCGGATTTGTTGTGTTGCCCTAGACGAATGCAACGCTCGTGCTCCCGAATGCGCGTTGCTATTGGCCTACCAGTCTCGCCGATGTATACCTCTCCACATTCGCATTCCACCTTGTAAACGCCTGCAGTGTGTAATGCATCCGCCTTGTCCTTGGTGGAGCCTAGCACGTCCTGGATCCTACGACCACTATAGAAGACAGGCTGGTTCAAATGGCTCTGAGCACTATGGGACTTAGCATCTATGGTCATCAGTCCCCTAGAACTTAGAACTACTTAAACATAACTAACCTAAGGACAGCACACAACACCCAGCCATCACGAGGCAGAGAAAATCCCTGACCCCGCCGGGAATCGAACCCGGGAACCCGGGCGTGGGAAGCGAGAACGCTACCGCACGACCACGAGATGCGGGCAGAAGACAGGCTGCACTCCAACGCGGCGAAGGTGTTTGCCTATTCGGTCAGCGACGTTTTTCACATACGGTAAGCGTACTGTTGGCTGCAGTTTGTCTATTTCCTGCTTATCTTTCTTGCTTGTGTTGGTCGACAAGGCTGTGTTTATCGACTTATGGCTGTAGCCATTGGCTAAAAACGTTGTGCGTAACCTTTTAAGTTCAGATGCGATGTTTTGAGCATCACTTAGGCGCTGAGCACGGATTGCCAAAGAGCGGATGACAGAGTTCTTCTGCGCTGGGTGGTGGTAGGATTGGGCGTGCAGATACCCGTCAGTATGTGTAGGCTTACGATATACTCTGTGCCCAGTGTGCCCTCCGTTCTCCTGTACACTTTGACGTCTAGAAACGGGATAGTACCATTCTTTTCTACTTCCAGCGTGAACTGTATCTTCCCGTGCATACTGTTCAGATATTCGTGGAACTTGTGAAGCTCCGTTTCACCATGAGGCCATATAGCGAACGTGTCGTCCACGTATCTAAACCAGCAACGTGGTCGTGAAGGAGCTGAACCGAGGGCCGTTGCTTCAAAGGCTTCCATGAATATGTCGGCTGCCAGCGGAGATAGGGGAGACCCCATTGCTACACCGTCTGTCTGCTCGTAGTATTTTCCTTGCCATTTGAAGTACGTTGAAGTCAGGCACAACTCAACCAGGTCGCATATGTCTGGCGGGACATACTCCTGAAGGATGTGGATGGTTTCATCTACTGGCACGTTCGTAAATAGTGATTTCACGTCAAAGCTGTCCATGATGTCCGTAGGTAAAATTGTTTCGACCACGACCACGTTGCTGGTTTTCTATAGCAGCAGTAGTTTTTACATTATGACGCGGTACCAAACCCAGAAAACTTTTATGTCGACTGACTCTGGCCGCGGAAGCCTACGCAATTATATTAGGTGTGATGTTGTCTATACAAATGTACGCTATAGTTTTGCTACTTTCAACTAACGAAGCGAAAGCAGGCTGCCAAAAGAATACTGCTACAAACTCCGAAACCTTCTATTACACGTCAGAAAAATGTTCTCTCATACAACAGTTCCACGCGTAAACAGCTTCAAAAAATCGGCGTCAGTGAGTTTTGAACTCGGGACCCATAGTATAACGATCTAATGCTCTACTAACATATTTTTTTATTATTATTTTGTTCGTTGTATTTGGTCGTAGCGGACGTCACATGACCATCCATTGAAGTTCGTTGTTGATCGCTTCACTCAGTTTTTTATTACAGAGACCATACAGCTCTCTGACCGAACACACTGAGCTACCGTGCCGGCACAACTCGTCTACCGACGATCTTCCTATCCACAGTTCACAGATACAGTTTTCCTACACTCCGCACTCCGCAGTTATGCTGTTACTTTTAATTACCGTTTACTCATCTTCTACTTGACTACAGCACACAGCACGAACTAAATCAATGTTTTGGTTGATACTCTATCGACACATAACGTTTGGTACCGATCTGAGTATCTGACATCTGGAGGTTTGGGTATCAGAGCAAAGACTCGGAATCGATTCTGATTGAAGGAAGATGCTGGGGCGACGGGAGTTCTGGCTGAGGGACCGTGGATGGTCGAGGCTTGGCCCGGAGCTACTATCTGCTCTATGTCAGCTGGCTCTGCCGGGTTTTTTTTCTTTATTGTTATTTTGATCACCTTATATAAAGGCGGGCTGGCAGCAGCATATTACGCTGCTCTTCAGCCGCGAGTGGTACAATAAGTATTACATATAGGTGGCACAGATAATACAATAAAAACGGCGGGCAAAAACTGTAGCCGAGAAAAACAATAAACATGGAGCCGTTCACGCTGGACGATAAAAAACATTAACACTAGTTGACACGGCGCACATAACACGGATGACTGCGACGGCACACGTGAACATTGGTGGCGTGACGGTGAAAGAACACTAAAGACAAAACGAAGGCACACACACGAGACACTGATGGCGATTATCTCCGGCGCGCGAATGTTCACTGAGCGTGCTCTGCCGGGCCAGGCTGCTTCCTTTATAGCCGCTCGGCAGAAGAAAACTGCTGCGAAGATCGGTGGACACGTGACTGGGGAGGAGAAACGGTGCCTGCGATAGCAGCGCTAACTGAGGGACTCTCGTGCCTCTAGCGGTGAAGCTGGCAGTACGAGTTGCTGTGACGGTTATGGGAAACACGGTTGGCAACATACACGGTGCGCTAGTTGTAGAGGTGTTGTTTACCTCGCATCTCCTGCGGTCGTGTTGCCAGCGGCCGGGGAAGGCGGCAGCCCGCAGTACACGACTGTATTTCGTAACGGCGTTTCCCAGTTCACAAATACCGTTCTGGAGTAAATGCAATGGCATCCAAGTGTAAAAACCCCTGGATACCTGCACAAGCTTCTGCAAGATGTTTGGTAATCAAAGTCACGCAATATACTTGTCTCACGCATTGATAGAATAAATACATTTTTCTCCTTAGCGTCAATACCGCAGAAATGATGCAACAGGACAGAAATGAGGTCTTCATTCTGTCTGCACGTGAACACAATGAGAGAGGTATCTGTGTGCAAAGTAGACTGACCGGATCATTTTGGCTGATTTACTCACATGTCACCTTAGATTATTATTCACTTGCATTCCTATGTATTTCACACATATAGCCTCAACCAGTGGGTACCCATTGATCTCTACTTCTGGTGCTCGTAAAATTTCGTCATTCGTTTAGAGTTAAGCCTACATAATACTAGTTTTCATGTTAGTGAGGATTAAGCTGTTGAGTATGAACAAGTTGTAAGCCTGTCCCATTATTCTCCTAAAATGAATGTGTTTGGACCCTTTATCAATAACATTTTGTCATTGCCAAACAGTAAAGTGTGTTTAAAACTCTTGTTACACCTCTCCACTTTGTACAGTTGGGGAGATAGATAGATATTATATTTGCAACGTTACTATGGAATGACGAAAACCATTTTTGTCAGTATCGTGTCTTTCTTCAATATCGCTTTGTTTTAATTCTGGAGCCATGGGTGATGAGAGCGGACACTGTTATACTGCTGAGGAGCTATTCGTGGCGTAGTTGAGATTACATGAACGTTCACAGACGGGACAAACAATGACAGAAATTCCGAGTGCGTTTGAAGATTTCTTTGGCAAGACTCCACCTCGTAAGGTAACGCTGAATGACTGGAAGAAACGCACTTTTGATTAAGGCACGGTCAAAAACAGGCCATGTGGTGGATGCAAGAAAACGCGAGAAGAAACGTGTGCCGACGTCACTCCATCAGTTGAGCAGTAAGCAACGGAATACAGTCACTAAAGACCATATGAACTACAAGTACTGCAGTTAATAATACGTGATCATAGCAAAAAAGGTTTGGAAATGGAAGGATTATAATGGTTCAAATGGCTCTGAGCACTATGGGACTTAACTTCTGACGTCATCAGTCCCCTAGAACTAAGTAAACCTAACTAACCTAAGGACATCACACACATCCATGCCCGAGACAGGATTCGAACCTGCGACCGTAGCGGTAGCGCGGTTCCAGACTGTAGCGTCTAGAACAGCTCGGCCACCCCGGCAGGCGGAAAGATTATATCGACATTTGTGAGTGTACACTCCTGGAAATGGAAAAAGGAACACATTGACACCGGTGTGTCAGACCCACCATACTTGCTCCGGAGACTGCGAGAGGGCTGTACAAGCAATGATCACACGCACGGCACAGCGGACACACCAGGAACCGCAGTGTTGGCCGTCGAATGGCGCTAGCTGCGCAGCATTTGTGCACCGCCGCCGTCTGTGTCAGCCAGTTTGCCGTGGCATACGGAGCTCCATCGCAGTCTTTAACACTGGTAGCATGCCGCGACAGCGTGGACGTGAACCGTATGTGCAGTTGACGGACTTTGAGCGAGGGCGTATAGTGGGCATGCGGGAGGCTGGGTGGACGTACCGCCGAATTGCTCAACACGTGGGGCGTGAGGTCTCCACAGAACATCGATATTGTCGCCAGTGGTCGGCGGAAGGTGCACGTGCCCGTCGACCTGGGACCGGACCGCAGCGACGCACGGATGCACGCCAAGACCGTAGGATCCTACGCAGTGCCGTAGGGGACCGTACCGCCACTTCCCAGCAAATTAGGGACACTGTTGCTCCTGGGGTATCGGCGAGGACCATTCGCAACCGTCTCCATGAAGCTGGGCTACGGTCCCGCACACCGTTAGGCCGTCTTCCGCTCACGCCCCAACATCGTGCAGCCCGCCTCCAGTGGTGTCGCGACAGGCGTGAATGGAGGGACGAATGGAGACGTGTCGTCTTCAGCGATGAGAGTCGCTTCTGCCTTGGTGCCAATGATGGTCGTATGCGTGTTTGGCGCCGTGCAGGTGAGCGCCACAATCAGGACTGCATACGACCGAGGCACACAGGGCCAACACCCGGCATCATGGTGTGGGGAGCGATCTCCTACACTGGCCGTACACCACTGGTGATCGTCGAGGGGACACTGAATAGTGCACGGTACATCCAAACCGTCATCGAACCCATCGTTCTACCATTCCTAGACCGGCAAGGGAACTTGCTGTTCCAACAGGACAATGCACGTCCGCATGTATCCCGTGCCACCCAACGTGCTCTAGAAGGTGTAAGTCAACTACCCTGGCCAGCAAGATCTCCGGATCTGTCCCCCATTGAGCATGTTTGGGACTGGATGAAGCGTCGTCTCACGCGGTCTGCACGTCCAGCACGAACGCTGGTCCAACTGAGGCGCCAGGTGGAAATGGCATGGCAAGCCGTTCCACAGGACTACATCCAGCATCTCTACGATCGTTTCCATGGGAGAATAGCAGCCTGCATTGCTGCGAAAGGTGGATATACACTGTCCTAGTGCCGACATTGTGCATGCTCTGTTGCCTGTATCTATGTGCCTGTGGTTCTGTCAGTGTGATCATGTGATGTATCTGACCCCAGGAATGTGTCAATAAAGTTTCCCCTTCCTGGGACAATGAATTCACGGTGTTCGTATTTCAATTTCCAGGAGTGTATTAGCTAACAACGACAAACAGTAGCGAGTTACAGCCTGTCATATTTGAATGCCGTAATTTCCAAATGCTGTGTCTCGCTCAAGGGTACTACAGCCACTTTCAGCACCACCGATATTGCCATCACAAAACCCGGACAATAAAACGCTAGACCACCCATTATTGGGAATAACCACGTCCCACGTGGCTCAACGTCGGCTCTCGACGGCTGAAGAATTTCACTAGAAGTGTTGAAGAAGGTTTTCGAAGCGTAACTCCTAACATGCTTCGCAATAGGTCATTGAGGACTTGGAGACGTATGGAGCACTTTTTATGCTCCGGACTTATATCGTTTTTGGAGAAAGAAAATTTCCTCTGTAAAAATCAACATGGATTCAAAATGGTTCAAATGGTTCTGAGCACTATGCGACTTAACTTCTGAGGTCATCAGTCGCCTAGAACTAAGTAAACCTAACTAACCTAAGGAGATCACACACATCCATGCCCGAGGCAGGATTCGAACCTGCGACCGTAGCGGTCGCTCGGTTCCAGACTGTAGCGCCTAGAACCGCACGGCCACCCTCGCCGGCAACATGGATTCCACAAACAGAAATCTTGCGAAACTCAGCTCGCTCTCTTCCTCCACGAAATCCATACAGCTGTAGATAACGGCGCTCAGTTTGATGCTATGTTTCTTGACTTCAGGAAGGCATTTGACGCCGTCCGCACTGCCGCATAGTGAAAAACTACGAGCTTACCGATTATGGGACCAGATTTTCGACTGTGTTCAAAACTTTCTTATAAATAGAACTCAACAAGTCGCTCTTAACGGTACGAAATCGACAGATGTAAAGGTAATTTCCGGAATACCCCAAAGAAGTGTGATAGGGCCGTTATTGTTTACAATATATGTAAATGATCTAGGAGAAAGCGTCGGAAGCTCTTTAAAACTGTTCGCAGATGATACGATTGTCTTCAAGAAAGTATCAACGACAGAAGACAGTATCGATTTGCAAATTAACCTACAAAGGATTGATAAATGATGCAGACTGTGGCAGTTGACCGTGAACGTAAATAAATGTAACGTATTGCACATACATAGGAAAATAAATCCACTACAATAAGACTATACCATTGATGACAAACTGCTGGAAATAGTAGCTACCATAAAATTTCTAGGAGTAAACACACAAAGCTACCCTAAGTCGAATGACCACATAAAATAAATAGCAGGAAAAGCAGGTACCAGACGTGAGATTCATAGGACGAATCGTAATGAAATGTAACTCATCCATGAAAGAAATGGTTTACAAGTGCGCTTGTTCGACCGATTACTGAGTTTTGTTCTTGAATTTGGGATCCATACTTGGTAGGACTGATAGAAGAGATAGAGAAGATCCAACGAAGAACGGCGCGTTTCGTCAAGGGATCGTTCAGTCGGCGCTAGAGCGTTACAAAGATGCTCAACAAACACCAGTAGCGTTGTGTTTCACGGAGTGAATTCTTTCCGGGAGCTGTCGGATATCTTATTACTTTCTGCCACACACATCTCGCGAAACGACCACGATAATTCGAGAAATTATAACTAATACAGTGGCTTACCGACAATCATACTGCCCACGCGCCTTTCGTGAGTGGAACAGGGAAGGGCAGGGGCGGAGCGGGAGGGATCACTTTGTGGTACTAGAAGTATTCTTGGTCACACAACATTAGGTGGCTTGCGGCCTATTGATGCCGATGTAGATCTCGAATTAAGGCACGATGGAGTACGTACCCACTGTATACCTAGTTCTTATATGCAAGTAACCAAATATACAGTACACTGTTTTGAACTAGACGTAAGGGGAGTTCTCGAACACACTGTACAACTGTACTCGGGAAGCTATCGCATTGTACGCGGCGCTGGTATAATACTGCATCAGATTCATCCACTGCCCTCCCCCCCCCCCCCCGCCCCCTTTCCTAATATACGAATGGTACATTGGAAGATGGGTTGGGGCAGCCCTCTGAGTGAACCCAGATTTCTGCAGTCTTTAAACATGCATTACGCAATATGTATCCTGAAGGAAGTAATATATTTCTTATGAAGTGAATTAAACGAAGTGAAATGAAATGAATGGATCGATGGGACTGAAATCAGTGGATATGTACTAACATGAAACCACTGCTAATAATTAGGTAGCAACATTGGTGACGATGAATGTTTGAGTGAGTCGTGAAAGCGTACTCAGATAGTTGACTGATTAAGGCGACTGCTCGCCATAAGTAACGAATCAGGTTTAGAGTCACTGACTGATAGAAATTTTGGATCTGTCACTGGTTGTTTATTACACTGCAGGGACAGCACATTGGAACGGTTGCGTTTCATGCCATTATATCTTAATTGATTTCATCCCCATCCACTCATTCATTTCCGTGCATTAAATTCACTTTATATTCAGGACGAGCAGAGATTCTTTACCTGATTGCAAATTTCTTTTACAAGGCACTATTCTAGCAGCAGCTTTGCTATTTGTTGCAAACGATAGCTTCACTCAAAGGTTTTTATAGATACCCTTTCACATGTACTCCGTTTATTGCCCGTAGAAGGCCACGCTTGTCGTATTCGTGCTGTAAGAGTTTGCACATCAGCTGCAGATGAACTGAACACTTTGTCCTTAAAGAAAACCTACAGAAAAGTCTGGAGGTCTTATGTCTGGGAAAAGTGGTGGCCATGATTCTGGACCGTCTTTACCGATCCATCTGTCCTCAAAGAACACTATCTTGCTGAAACACTACTCATAGTTGAAATTCCTGAAGCTGAGGTGCAACGTAAAGCAGCTCAGGTAAACTGTTGCCGTAGTGGACGGATCAGTCAAAAAGAACGGGCCAGTAAATGTGGTGTGCGTTAAGCCACACCATACATTCACTTTATGGCTGCCCATATCTGCTGTTCCGCAATTACTTAGGTTCCCCGATGCCTGTTAGCATTACCGAAGACCTTAATAGGCTCTTCATCCGAAAGCCAAACTTATTAAGGTAGTCGTTGACTGCATGGATATGTTCCAGCGTGTTGCTAGAAAAATTATTACGTCTGTCCTATCATCTGGCTGCTAAGCCTGCAGGAGTTGCACTATGTATGCCTATAAACGCAGCCATTTGTGTAAAATCTTCACCACAGTGTTCTGAGTATGCCTGTTTCTCCGGAAACACCAAGCGTCGATTTTAGCAGACTACTTTGGAATCTGTAAGCACGGTATCACGAGTACCGTCATCCACTTCAGGCCTACCGCTTATCGTAAGCGCTTCGAAAAAAATTGGAAATTTGTGGTAAGTTCTATGGGACCAAACTGCTGAAGTCATCGGTCTCTAAGCTTACACACTACTTAAACTAACTTATGCTAAGAACAACACACAAACACATGCCCGAGGGAGGACTCGAACCTCCGACGGTGGGAGCCTCGCGAACTGTGACAAGGCTACCCCGCGCGGCGCATTTAGAAATTGTCGCTGATCTGTAATAGGTGGCGCCGGCCGGTGTGGCCGAGCGGTTCTAGACGCTACAGTCTGGAACCGCGCGACCGCTACCGTCGCAGGTTCGAATCCTGCCTCGGGCATGGATGTGTGTGATGTCCTTAGGTTAGTTAGGTTTAAGTAGTTCTAAGTTCTAGGGGATTGATGACCTCAGAAGTTAAGTCCCATAGTGCTCAGAGCTATTTGAACCATTTTTTGTAATAGGTGGCGGTGTTTTATGAAAACTCAAAACACACTGCGCTCTCTCCTGTATGGGCGCCATTGTGACAGCAGCACTCCTACATTACGCTACCTGTAACAAACAAGACAGAGAGAATGAGAGAAGAGACTATCAGAGCACCTGTAGAGTTGCATCCATAGAAACTTTGCAAATATCCGCGTAGCAGTGTCTGGCATATTTCGTCAGAAATAAATTTTTGTAATCATGGTAAGATTTTATGTGACGCTGTATATCCCTTGCGTCACCGAGCGAAGTGGCGCAGTGGTTAGCACACTGGACTCGCATTCGGGAGGATGGTGGTTCAATCCCGCGTCCGGCCATCCTCTTTTAGGTTTTCCGTCGTTTCCCTAAATCACTCCAGGATGGTTCCTTTCAAAGAGCACGATCGACTTCCTTCCACGTTCTTCGGTAATCCGGTGAGACCGATGACCTCGCTATCTGGTCTCCTCATCCAAAAATAACCCCAACCCCCCTGTGCCAGGGTAAGCGAAGGTCTGCTACCGACTTTGTTCAACTGTAGCGACATTCCCATATACCTCGTGGGAGAACCTCTGATAGCAGTTATCGGAAATCATAGATGGAAACATCAATGGCATTCCTAGAATGCCACAGACCAGATGCATACTTACGTATTCTGATGGTTAAGAACACTGCTTAAGATAAGCAGGAATTCTGGTTTCGAGTCCGTTTCTGGCACTAGCTTTCACACTCGATAGCCATCATGTTCAAAAATGGTTCAAATGGCTCTGAGCACTATGGGACTTAGAACTACTTAAACCTAACCAACCTAAGGGCATCACACACATCCATGCCCGAGGCAGGATTCGAACCTGCGACCGTAGCGGTCACGCGGTACCAGACTGTAGCGCCTAGAACCGCTCGGCCACCCCGGCCGGCAGTCATCATGTTCTCGCACCACACTTCGTCTACAGGAATGGCTTTACTCTCTACTGAACATACAGTCACATAACGATGAAGTCATAGGCATGAATGTTACTGAACAGTCAGTCTAATAAGTCACGACTGAAAGTTACTAACAAGAATTATTTAGAGAAGAATGAAAAAACTGGTAGAAGCCGAACTCGGAGAAGATCGATTTGGGTTCCTGAGAAATGTAGGAATATGCCAGACAGTTCTAACTCTACGATTTATCTTCGAAGATAGGTTAAAGAAAGACAAACCTACGTTTCAGCATTTGTAGACTTAGAGACAGCTTTTGACAATGTTAACTGAAACACTCTCTTCGAAATTCTAAAGCTATCAGGGGTTAAACATAGGGAGCAAAAGGTTACACTCAACGTGTACTGAAACCAGCGGCAGTTATCAGAGTCGAATTGTATGAAAGAGAAGGAGTGTTTGAGAAGGGAGTGAGACAGAGTTGTAGCCTGTCCCTGATATGTTATTCAAGCAGTACATTCATCAAGCAGTAAAGGAAACCAAAGAAATATTTGGAGAAGCAATTAACGTTCGGTGAGAAAAAAAAACTTTGAAATTTCCGAATGACGTAATTCTGACAGACAGCAAATGACTTGGAAGAACAGCTGAAAACGATTGACAGTGTCTTAAAAAGAGGCCATAAGATCAAGATCAACAAAAACAAAACAAGGATAATGGAATATAGTCGAATTAAATCAGGCGATGTTGAGGGAGTTAGATTAGGAAATGAGACACTAAAAGTCATAGACGAATTCTGTTATTTGAGCAGCAAAATAATTGTTAATGGCCGACGTAGACGGGATATTAAAAGGTAGACTTGCAAAGGCAAGAAAACCGTTCTTGAAAAAGAGTGTTTATTAACATCGAATATAAATTTCAGAGTTAGGAAGAGTTTACTGAAGGTGTTTGCCTAGAGTGTAGCCTTGTGTGGAAGTCAAACATGGATGAGAAGGAGTTCAGAGAAGAGGAGATCACAAGCCTTTTAAATGTGGAGCTAAAGAAGAATGCTGAAGATTAGATGGGTAAATCGCGTAACTAATGAGGAAACACTGAATAGAATTGGAGAGAAAATATATTTGAGGCATAACTTGACTAAAAGAAAGGATAACTTGTTAGGACACATTCTGAGATAAGGAATCATCAGTTTAGTGTTAGAGGAAAGTGTGGGGGTGAAAACTGTAGAGGAAGACCAAGAGACGAATACAGTACGCAGGTTCAATTGGATGTAGGCTCCAGTAGTTGTCCAGAGAGGGAGAGGTTTGCACAGCCTAGAGTAGCGTGGAGAGCTGCATCAAATGAGTCTTCCGACTGAAAACAACAACAACAACAACAAGAGATGAGATTTTAATCACCATATTCCACACGCGTGTGAATATTAGCGTTCTAGTTTAATACCAACTGGTCGAGGTTTTCTGTTTTTGTAAGTTATTTTGAAAGTTTACCGTCTAACCTCCTTGCATAGGGACGCCAGATGAAAGTTGATGTCGTCAAGCCCTGAATCAAAATTGCGCAACGGATAACAGGGGAGGGGAGCTTGAGAGCGCTACCTAGAGAGCGTGCCCTTTCTGTACAATACTAGGCAAGGGGCTGGAGGGCTGACACGCAGATGTGTGAGTCCCTGTATTCTATAGCTTTTATTTTAAATAAATTCCTTTAACTAGACTTCTTTGTGATTTTTAATGTATGTTAAAGATTGATGACAGTTGATTACCTATTTATTTCAAACATTATCACTCGACTTTACAGCGATTGCAGCAATTGTTTCGGTTTACAGATATTACAATTTTACAACTTATAGCTCGGGTATATTATATACTAATATGCACGCACATTTCTACGGGTAAGACGGAATTGCGTTGGCCAAATGTATACCACCAAAGCCTCCCAATATTTTACATAGGACATCCACTATGTGAGGAGGAAAACGGGAAAACTGGGGACCAGATACATTAACACAGGGGGTCAAATTTCCTACATTAACGAGATCATTCATTTCCTTACACAATCCGAACCTGAAATAAAAGAATTAGTATAAATATTCAAATACCTCTCTTCCATGCGTGAACATTGAGACAGACGCACTGAGGGCACGTCTCACTTACCCTCCTAGAATATGGCGGGCACCCGGAGGTCTTCCTGGGCCCCGGTGGAGGGGGTGGTCGAACCACTTGGCCGTGACCAACCTCTCCACCCCAAATCTTGTGACACTGGAAAGTCTTTGACTTTTACCTGCCTGTGCTGTCTCTCTAATCCTCTACCCAGGAGTAAGGTTGGCACTACTATACTACAGAACTGGAAATGGAAATGAAGTCCCATGCTTCTTTACAGAGCGTAGGGGAACGATGCGGGAGACCCGCACCGCCTTACTAGGCAAGGTCCTAATGGAGGCGGTTTGCCGTTGCCTTCCTCCGACCGTAATGGGGATGAACACCCAGTCATCTCGAGGCAGGAAAAATCCCTGACCCCACCGGGAATCGAACCCGGGACCCCGTGCTCGGGAAGCGAGATCGCTACCGCGAGACCACGAGGGGCGGACATACTACAGAACTACTTCCCAACAAAGATTTGGCCACGCTTTACGGAAAGGTGTGAGGAGGATTAGGAAAGTTCATGTGCAGATTCACATTCACGTACAAGAAATGCATAATACACGACACATATAAATACGTATTATGAAGCCTGACACATTTCTTTCCACCCGTCCACATGGGTTCTGTTGCACCCGCGGCCGGCCGCGTCGTGTAATGAAACTGCGGAGCCGCCTCTGTTTCTATTTCCCGGTGCGAGCGAGCAGCGAAACCTGCTGCTTATAGAGCGGAAACTACTGTACCGTTTCAACTTCTTCCTCCGGAATTTGAAGGAGGTACATGCTTGCCGATTACCAATAACCTATCGTTCATTAGTGACCTAGGCTGCAAAAGGGATGAGAGGCGGGGATACCACAGATTGATTTTCAGATTGTAGGTGATAAGTGGCGAGCAGTAAGCAGTATGAGCTTAGCGGGAGGGAGGTTCCAGAAATAAGTCGCGTTATAGGCGGTAAGGCTTCGCTCGGCCCGCCGCTGTCACGCATCACTTGTTGCCGTGACGCATCGAGACAAACAGCCGGCGCCGCGTACGGCTTCGAGAAGCCGCGGATGCTGCGCTCTTTGTCCGCGTCGCCGGTCCGGTCAAGACGCCGGGGGGAGAAATATGGCTTCTTCCGACGGCGGGCCGCACAAAAGTCCGGGCACGCGTCCTGATTGGTCCTCCCTATCAATACGTCACAGCGCCTGCCCCTCCCCCCTCCCACCCTAGCTCCCCACCGCCGCAGCGTCCTGACGGCGCCTCGCGCTTTGCACGTTCCGCAGTCTCTCCCGGGACTTTTTGAAAAAATCCGGGCGCCGGGCGTCGTCGCGTGGGAGGAGGCAGCGCGGGAAGGACCTGGAAGAAAAGGCTGCGCCGCTATCGAGGTCGGGCTCGAAGGAGAGGCACGCGAGGACGCGAAGAAGTCTTCGAGGAGGAGGAGGAGGAGGAGGAAGAGGAGCGAGAGGGGGCGACGCGCAGTGGATGATCAGCAAATTGAACCAAGACCCTTCCATCAAAAAGAAAAAAAGAGGAGCGGGGAAAAAAAGAAAAGTAACGGAAGAAACCGCTCTGCGGGTAGGGAAGGAGAGGGGAGGGCTACAGCTCGGGGAAGTCTCTGGGAAGGGCGGTGGCGAATAAAAGAGTCCGAAGACAAATGACGGGCAAAAATGTATGGGCGTCGGCAGAAGGATGAGCAGTAGCCGGAGATACCGGGGCGCCCGTTTCTCTTTCTCTTTTTCTTTCTCCTTCCTCCTTTCCTTTGTGTTTTATGTTCTTGGCCACATATCTCTAGTACCTCCACGTCACCTGAACATTTTTGTGACAATATATCTCTCCTCTTCATAGCACTTCCGCAATCCTTTAATTAACGAAACCCGTTGCATCTCTTGAACATTAATTGTAGCAGCCATGGACAGAGTATTTATAGAACTATTATACAGTGTGTAGCATAATCAATAGTGAGAAGTGACACAGATGAAAGTATAATTATAATAGAGGCAATAATTGTTATATTAAACACTGTTCAGCAAACGAGCCATTTGCGAGGTAATTGCCAAATTGTGTCTATGAAATATTGTTCTCGTTAGTACAAATTGATTTGAAATGTAAACTTTTCTATTCAGTCTTCTACTAACTGATCTTAAATTTTACGTGGACCTAAACGCTGTTCACCAAACACCACATCAGCAAAGTTTCTTTCTAACTTTTGAAAAATTTATATAATATCTTTTAACTGTCTCGACTGCAATAACACATGACTACAGTGGAGTATTAGTTGTAGTTGCTAAACAACCATCTCCAGATCACTCAAGCTAGAGACTCTCTCTACGTACACTGTAGCGTTGAGTGCCATCGTCTGATAGTGCAGCTACGAATATTCTCGCTTTGTGCGACGTATGAGCCAAGTTTTCAGTACACCGTTGGATATAGGAACGAAGTTACCGAGTGAAATTCTGAATCACGCTTATTCAGAAACGTACCTGAACACAGAGTTGACACACCTTCGCTAGTCAGTTGTAAAGTAATGTATATATTTTTTTTTAATTTTTGAAGTACTTCAGATCGTTTATCTCCGTCATCTAATGTTGTCGGGTCTTACGAACAACATTTCTGATTGAATCGTAGTTGGAGAGATCGTTTCACTCAACACACATTCTTCCAAAAGTCCTTAATGACCGAGAGTACATTCAGTTTCTTATGCGGGATCTTCCAGAACAGGTGGAAGATGTTCCCCTTGCGTAACGTTGGAGTATGTACCACAAGCATAATGGCGTACCGGCACATATTGTTGCTAATATAAGGAAAGGTCAAATGTATCAATATTCTCCAACATGGATACGTCAACGAGGGCCAGCTCTACTTTGATCTCCAAGATCACCTGACCTCAGTCCTATGAATTTTTCTATCTACGGTCACATCAAAAGTCCACTCTCGTTGAAGAATTGGAGCAGCGAATTGTACAGTCTTGTCAAGCTTTCCGAGACGATTCGCTCGTGCTTGAAAGAATTAGTAACTCACTACAGCATTGCATCCAAAAGCGAGGACGTCAAGTGGAACACTACCTTTAGCAGGTGTGAGTGCAAAATAAACTCCATCATGTGATGTGCTAAGGCAGTACTGTAAGTCTTGTTCAGGTCCTGCAGACAGTGTCATCACTTCTGTGTCTATGCTGTTCATTTTTGGAATACAACCTACGACCAGCTTAGAGACAGAAGTGATGACACTTTCTGCAGGACCTAACCATCATTTTGCCGGACAATGCTCAAGCAAGCACGTACAGTGCAAGCTTTTACTGATTTGTTCGACTGATGCGACTGCTAAGTGCTATACCAACTACTGCACTCCCCTGACTTAAGCCCTTGTGAGCTCAACTTGATTTCTAAACTGAAGGAAACATTTCACGCCATTCGCTTCAGAACTGCTACAAATTCGTCGGGCAATAGACCGCGTCGCTTGAACTGTCAACACAACTGGCACTGCTAAGAGTATCCTACGACTTCCACATCGCTGGCAACGGGTTATACACAATGCTAGTGACTACTTTGAAAGTCAGTAAAACTTTGAAACACGTATCTATTTTGTACGAGCTGTAAATAAATAGTAGCCACTATGAAAGTTCCAACCCTCTTAGTTTTCAGCTTTCTGTGCGATACAGGATGCATATTTTGCAGGAAAATGAGACATGATCAAGAAAAGAGTTTGCACAATAAACGAATGATGAGGCATTAATGTTATGCACAACAAGAAGAATCTTCTGACTGGATGGATGAGGCCCGCCACGAATTCCCCTCCTGTGCCAACGTCTTCATCTAGGAGAATCTCTTGCAACATACGTCATCGATTATTTGCTGAATGTATTCCAATCTCTGTCTTCCTTTACTCTACAACTCCTTCTAGTACGATGGAAGTTATTCCCTGATGTCATAACTGATGTCCTCTCATCCTGTCCGGTCTTCTTGTCAGTATTTTCCGTATGTTCCTTTCCTCAGCGATGCTGCGGCAACAGCCTCATTCCTTACCTTGTCAGTCCACCTAATTTTCAACATTCTTCTGTAGCATCACATCTCAAATGCTTCGAGTTTCTTCTTTTCCGGTTTCCCCACAGTCCATGTCACTACCATACAATTACTATACTGACAAAAAAGTGAAGCACCCACGAAGCCAAGGAGGAAACCCAATGTAACTTCCCGTGTTGAGATGGCATGTGACATTATTTAAGTGACTGAAAAATGGAGTCACATTGACAAAGAACTTGGCAGGATGAGCTCACATAGCAGCATGACGTTGCATCCCTTCTGGCCTGGACGCATGCGCTGATACGGTTGGGAATGGTGTCATCAAGCTGTTGTATCCCCTCCGCAGGCAAACTGGCCCACAACAGTTGCATGTGGTCCTTCATATACTGGATACTGGTAATGGGACGCAGTTGTCTGAGATGGCTCCATACATATTCTACTGGAGAGAGATGTGGGGATCCTTTTGGCCACAGGAGTACTTTAACATCACGCAATCATTTCATAAAAACGTGTGGCATGTGCAAACGAGCACTGTCTCGTTGAGAAGTGGCACCAGGATACTGTCACACGATAGGTAACAAGTAAGGACGCAGGACGTGTGTGATTTACCGTTGTGTCGTCATAATTCCCTCATCACTACCTGCCGCCACCAGAAGATATACTCGGTAACTTCACACACCATGACGCAAAGAGTAGCGCATCTGTGCCTTTCTACAATCGTGAAAGAGTGGGACCTCTCCCCAAGTCTCCGCCATAGTTACCAACGATAGTGATGGGCCGCCATTCGTCAGTAGTCCATGCCTTCCGAGCACGACGCCGGTCCAAACGCAGCCGTTGTGTTGTGCTGGCAGCCTAAGCTTGGGGCATAAATCCATAGTCGGCTGCTGCCAGTATCTGAGCAATGTCGAGGGATAAAGAGATTCTTATTCTCGGATGGCTAAAGCGGATGTGTAGGGGCTATGATGTGCTTGGTGCACGATATGGCGATCCTCCCTTGTGGAGTTAAGTCGCGGTCGACTAAATCTTGACGACGAGTCACGTTTCCATGCAGTCCAACGTCGAGCCACTGTCGCATCAGAATACCCCACAAATCTGGATACTGCCCAACTGGAGTCCAACAATAAGGCCCCTGTCAGACGCTGCCAGGGGATAGTAACTTGGTCTCTCAAGAGCACGCGGTACCTCTAAGACCCTTACAGTGATCATTCATCATATGACGCTGTTCAAACCTTGTTCAAAATGTTCAAATGTGTGTGAAATCTTATGGGACTTAACTGCTAAGGTCATCAGTCCCTAAGCGTACACACTACTTCACCTAAATTATCCTAAGGACAAACACACACACCCATGCCCGAGGGAGGACTCGAACCTCCGCCGGGACCAGCCGCACAGTCCATGACTGCAGCGCCTTAGGCCGCTCGGTGTTCACACCAAGTAATTAACTCACTTACTAAGCGCTAACAACACTAATGCCCACTGGTGTCCGTTCTAGCCGTCACGGAGAACTACAACTGCAACCTGAAATGAACCCAAACAGTCTCAACCGCAAATAAACCTTTATTTTATGGTTAGCGGTTTCGGTCAGTTTTTAACTATCTTCAGACCTCATACCATGATCGTAGGTGGTGGCAGTGAACGGAGCAAATGTTACCTCTCCCCGAACGTCAACTGTCACAGCAGTGATTCAGCCTGTTGTGCTGCCAGTCATGACCAGCAGTCCTGGGGTATAACGATTGCCCACTTACCTCCGTTGTAATCCAATTCTCTACAGAATGTCGACAAGTTGCCTTGGCCAGTTCAATCACCAGATCTGTCTGCAATCGAACACACATAGAACGTCGTTGGTCCACAACATCAGCGCCATCCACAAACATCCTGTACTGACCTACCAAGCGCAACAGGAGTGGAACTCCACCTCTCAAACTAACATCTGGCACCTGTACGAAACAGTGCATGTACGTTTGCTTGCTTCCATTCAACATTGTGGCGGTTAAACCTGTTATTAATGTACCAGCAGTTCACATTTGCATTGGGTTATCTCCCGCTTCTATTAATTGTGATGTTGATCACTTACACATGTTACGTAGAAAAATGTATTTCCGAAATTTCATTACTGTTCTTAAATTATTTCTTGATACTGCTACGTTTTTCCTTAAGTTTATTTTGTACGGATTACCCTGTAGGCCGGCAGTATCTCGGCGATACCTGTGCGGGACAGAGTGGGCATGTTACACTTTGTATCCTTGTTCCAGAAGAGCGAAGGAGAAGCGGCTGAAGAAGGACGCGGGCCGGACGCGCTGGAGCCAGTACTTCCGGTCGATGAAGGGCGGCTCGTCGCCGCGGCATGACAAGCTGCACGACAAGGACGACAAGCTCGACCTCGACTCCAACTTCAGCCACACGCACGGTAGGGCGCCGCCAGCGAGTGCCGACTGCCCTACTCAATAGGGTAGCGGCACACCGATAGCGTAAACAGGCAGTGACGTCAGTGGGACCCTAGTGTTTTGTATGGAACGTGATTTATCGTCGTTATTAATGTTGTTGTTGTTGTTGTTGCGGTGGTGGTGTGTTCATCCCGTTAACTAGTTTGGTGCAGTTCTCCACGCCAATCTATTCCGTGCAAGCCTGTTCATTTCCTAATAACTAATTCGACTTGCATCTATCAAGCGGCTTACTATATTCATCCCTTGGTCGCCGTCTACAGTTCTCCTCCCCCCCCCCCCTCCCTCCTCGCATACACACACACTTCTCTCCAGTACTAAATTGGCAATTACTTCAAGCGATCCTTTCTTCTTGTCAAGTTGTGCGATAAACATCTTTTCTTCCTAGTATAATACAATATCTCCTCAATCTTACTCTATCTACGCATCTAATATTCAGCATTCTGGTGTAGCACCACTATTATTTTATATCTTTTCTGCATTGTATATCGTCCATGGTTCACTTCCGTAGAAGGTCACACTCCAAATAAATACACTATATGATCAAAAGTATCCGGACACCCACAAAAACATACGTTTTCCTTATTAGGTGCATTGTGCTGCCACCTACCACCAGGTACTTCATATCAGCGACCTCAGTAGTCATTAGACATCGTAAGAGAGCTGAATGGGGGCGCTCCGCGGAACTCACGGACTTCGAACATCATCTGATGACTGGGTGTCACTTGCGTCACACGTCTGTAAGCGAGATTTCCACACTCTTAAACATCCCTAGGTCCACTGTTTCCGACGTGATAGTGAAGTGGAAACATGAAGGGACAAGTACAGCACAAAAGCGTACAGGCGACCTCGTCTGTTGACTGACAGAGACCGCCAACAGTTGAAGAGGGTCGTAATGTGTAATAGGCAGAAATGTATCCAGACCGTCATACAGGAATTCCAAACTGCATCAGGATCCACTGCAAGTACTATGACAGTTAGACGGGAGGTAAGAAAACTTGGATTTCATTGTCGAGCGGCTGCTCATAAGCCACACATCACGCAGGTAAATGATAAACGACGTCTTGCTTGGTGTAAGGAGCATAAACATTGGACAATTGAACAGTGGAAAAATGTTGTGTGGAGTGACGAATCACGGTACACAATGTGGTGATCCGATGGCAGGGTGTGGGTATCCCCGGTGAATGTCATCTCCCAGTGTATGTAGTGCCAACAGTAAACTTCGAGGGTTGTGGTGTTATGGTGTGGTCGTGTTTTTCATGGAGGGGGCTTGCACACCATGTTGTTTTCGTGGCACTATCACAGAACAGGCCTACATTGATGTTTTAAGCACGTTCTTGCTTTCCACTGTTGAAGAGCAGTTCTGGGATGGCGATTACACATTTCAACACCATCGAGCACATGTTCATAATGCAGGGCCTGTGGCGGAGTCGTTACACGACAGTAAAATCCCTGTAATGGACTGGCCTGCACAGAGTCCTGACCTGAATCCTGCAGAACACCTTTGGGATGTTTTGCAATGCCGATTTCGCGCCAGGTCTCTCCGACCGACATCGATACCTGTCCTCAGTGCAGCAATCCGTGAAGAATGGGCTACCATTCCCCAAGAAACCTTCCAGCACCTGATTGAACGTAAGCCTGCGAGAGTGGAAGTTGTCATCAAAGCTAAGGCTGGGCCAACACCATACTGAATTCCAGCATTACCGATGGAGGGCGCCAGGAACTTACGTCATTTTCGGGCAGGTGTCCGGATACTTTTGATCACATAGTGTACTTTCAGAAAAGAATTCCTAACATTTAAATTTATATTTCATGTTGACCTTCTTCTTTTTCAGAAATGCTTTTCTTACTACTGCCAGTCTGCATTTTATATCCTCTCTACTTCGGCCTATTTCAGTTATTTCGCTCCTCAAGCGGCAAAAAATAGATGTACTGCTTTTAGTGCCCCATTTCCGATTCTAACCCCCTCAGCATCACCTGATTAAATTCCATTACATTCCATTACCTTTGTTGTACTTTTATTCTTGATCATTTTATAAGCTCGTTTGAAGACACTATCCATTTCGGTCAACTGATTTTACAAATCCTTTGCCACCTACGACAGAGTTAACAATGTCATCCGCAAACCTTAAAATTTTTAGTTCGTCTTCCTGTACTTTAACTTCTTCTCCAAATTTCTCCTCAGTTTCCTTCACAGCTGGCCGGTATGCAGAATGGTTAACATCAGCAGTAAGCTACAACCCTGTCTCACTCCCTTCTCAACTATTGGTTCCCTTTCATATGATTCGATTCTTATAACTATAGCCTAGTTTCTGTTCGAGCTGTGTATAATCTTTCGCTCCCTGTGTTTCACCCACGTTGCCTTCAGAATTTTGAAGACTGTATTCCAATCATTGTTGTCAAAAACTTTCTCTAAGTCTGCAAACGTTATAAAACTTCGTTTGCCTTTCATTAACCTACCTTCTAAGCGAAGTCGTTGGGTCAGTATTGTCTTACGTGTTTCTTCATTTCCACGGAACCCAAACTAATTCATAATTAAAGTTTGGCCACGGACTGAAACTATGAGTGATAGCCGTTTGATACTCCACTTCGAAAGAGTCACTTCCTTGCCGCAATTTCCTATAACGCAACTCGTATCACCTCACATCTGACGACAAATGATTTCAGGGACAGAGGCGCTCCTGAGCTCTAACGGCGTGGCGTAGAAAACGGCGTGAAAGGGTGGCTTCGCCGGGAACCAGTAGTATATTTTACGACTTTCGGCGGCCGTACCAAAGACGTCCATTAACTATGAGAAGCCAGTAAAGCCATCTATACTGGCAACTCACTCGTGTTAACGAGCATACTATCTAGGCTGCAGCATTGGGGCCCCCAGATTGGGGTCCCCACCACGAACACTTAAGAAAATGACTTTGTCTCAATACTATGGTGCTGACACCCCTATAATCGTAAAAGACATACAAATAATTATTTTATACTCCCTTATTCCGCCGCATTGAGCAGTGGAAACGTCTCACAGCCCTCGTTCGCACTCTAATTGCCAACAGTAGGCAGTCAAATGCGTGGCGACTCATTTTGCATAACAGTTAAGACTTTTAAAGGAATGGTTAAAGGAATTTTGGCAGTCTGAAGTGGTCTTGATTCATCGGAAGGCCTATTTCTCCTACACCGTATTCCATCCAAACCAGACCCGATAACATTTTTCCCCGTTTCCTGACGCACATTAGTCAGCCCTTACAGCTGGGGAAAACTGTTTAGTCATACAGTGAAGGCTTTCACGACCGGATGGTACTGTTTTTGATAATTATTCCGGGTTATATGGCCGTGGTCCATGGAATTCTTCTATTTCTAACGTTTCGTCCAATACTACGTTGGACATCCTCAGAGGTATGGCTGGTCCTGCTGTCGGCAGAATTATCAACAACAAAACTGTTTAGGTTGGGAAGGATGTCATAAAATTGTTGCATCTTCTTCTAAGGGAAACTAGCTCACAAAGCAACTGGGATGGTTCCTCTATGAAATTTTCTAGAGTTACCAGCCGAGTGGCGTCGTTATTTTGTCGCTGATAACTCCAGAAGGGTTCACAATTGAAATACGCCGAGAAAGTCTGCAATCACGTATATGCGATGGCTTCTATATACTGACACCGGGATGGAGTTAACGTCTGATCTGGTCCCATGCAGGTCCTATTGGGGAGAGATCTAGGGATCTTGTTGGCCACAAAATTTCCTCAACATCATATAGACAGCCCTCGTTGAGGACGAGCATTGTCTTGTTGAAAAATGGCACCACTGTCGCATGAGATAACACTCGAGGATGCAGGATGTACTATTGTGCCGTCAGAGTTCATTCAGTTACTACCAGCCGTGACCTGATGACTCCGCACATCACAGTACCAGGAGTTAACACCTGTATGCCCTTCAAAAACATTGAAAAAATGGGACTTCTCTCCAGGTCTCCTCCATACTCGTCGACAGTGGTCGTTCGGGGTAGTGGAGAACCGCAGTTCGAAGGTGAACACAATACGACTCCGTTCATCACCAGTCCATGCTTCACAGTCAGCTCACCACTCCAGACACAGTCCTTTTGTGTTAGGGCAGCCTACGCATGGGACGACAATTGCCTAATGCAGCTGCTGCTAGTCTCCAACCAATGTTGTGAGATGGCTGAATGCTGTAGAAAGACCATTACTTTTTCTCGGATGGCTGGCGCAGATGTGAAGGGATTACGATGTGCTTGGCGCACAGTAGAGCTATCATCATTTATAGTGGTCAGACGTGAGTGACAGGAACCATGGTGAGTACGGCTTCCCACACGTTCCCATGCAACATCGGGCCACTGTCACATTCGAATGCCCCAAAACTCTTTGATACTGCACTATTCCACCAGCATGCTAAATGGAGACCCACAATGACGCCCCTTTCAAACACAGTCAGGTGCTGATAACGCAGTCTCAGACGAGTAGGCGGCAACTCCGTGTCCTGGACTGTAATTAGTCACTATCTGATGCTGTTCATATTCCTTATAAACTCCACCATGCCTGGTAATGCCACTAAACACGAAACACACTAATGCACTCTGGTGGGCGTTCTACCTGTCAAACTGAATTGCAACCCCAATTATTTACATACCCGCCGATGATGCGTACGAGCACGAAGTTACATTGGCATCCGACCACGCCTTCCAGGTGCTTCATTTCTTTTGTCAGGGAGTGTACATAAGCAGATAAAAAGACCAGCATTCAGTCGAGCACTTACAATAAATTAATAACTCTAAATCTTAATAGCGGTTAAACGTAATAACGTACCCTTTAGAGCAATAAACCTTGTTTCCATTCTTGTTAGTTCATAATGTTGGGGAATACGATAATTAACTGACGTAGGTTTTATTATTACTTACACTGAATTTTGTTTTACGAGCTCTAAGTTTTGGTGGGTGTATTCTGGCGTTACACTGAGCTGACACCCAAACTTCCAGATGTCAGACACTCAGATCGGTACCAAACGTTGCATCAACCAAAACTCCGATTTCGTTCGTACTGTGTGCTGTCGGGGGGCTAGCAGACCGGGCGTAAAAATTAATTAAAAGTAGCATCGAAACCACGGATCACAGAAAAGCATAAACGTGAACAATTAATATGTATAACATCGGTGGGGATGTTGGTAGAGTCTTAAAACGTCGTAATTACTACTAAGGATCGTGGGTTCAAATCACAATGATGACAATTTTTTTTACTGTATTATGCGCGATAGTGTTTTATAGGACTACTAATACTTCTGCACCTATGATGCAATTGTTCCGACTCTTTATGTTTATTCTGTGAAACTACAAGCCCACTATCAGTTTCATCATGAGTCGTATCTGTTCTGTTGCACATGTCCGACAGAACACCACACCCATCTATACAAACTTGCTCTATTTATTGGTTTGCTACTTTCAGCTAACGAAACGAAAGCACACTGTCAAAAAAACATTGCTACAAACTCCGAAAAGTCCTTTTCCATATCAGGAAAATGTCCTCCAATATAACAGTTCCACGCACAAAAAGTAAAAATAAAAATATAAGTCATCAGTTGGGTTTGAACGCGTAAGACGATCTCACGCTGAACCGACTCACCCACCCGAGGTATTCAAAGCAATCATTCACAGATATACATTCCCTGTGATTTGCAGTTCTGGTGTTACTTTTAATTACCATTTTCGCATGTTCTACTGGATGACGGCACATAGCTCTAATTAAATCGGTGTTTTTGTTGACACTGTATCTACATACAACGTTTGACACCGCTCTGAGTGTCTGACATCTAGAGGTTTGGTTGTGAGCTACAGATCTGATGACGACAGTAGCAGTTACAAAGTGAAAATGCATTAAGTGATTTAGACGGTATTATTCGTGGAAAATGCATGATGATCGGAGAATCAGTCTAGGAAAATAATAAATTTACATTTAGGGTGATCATTAACTGCAGCATGAAACAATGTTTTCTGTCAATCTTCAAGGGTACTTGGTCCCTGAGGACGCTCCATCTGCGAACACTCCTGTGAGCAATTAAAATTGCTTGTCATGTCAAAAATGGTTCAAATGGCTCTAAGCATTATGTGACTTAATATCTGAGGTCATCAGTCCCCTAGACTTAAAAGTACTTAAACCCAACTAACCTAAGGACATCACACACATCCATGCCCGAGGCAGGATGCGAACCAGCGACCGTAGCAGCAGCGCGGTTCCGGACTGAAGCGCCTAGAACCGCTCGGCCATAGCGGACGGTCTTGTCATGTCATCTGAGTAATTTACGAAGAACAGCTGCCCTATAACACTCATCTGATGCACATCGCACGTTATGATGGGTTCTGATGAAGTCTGGTCCCGAGCGACGTAATCAGTTCTACCAGTTATTGGCGTAGATCCCACCCACATCCAAAACAGAATCCTCAAATGTGTGAATTCCTAAGGGACCAAATTGCGTAGGTCATCGGTCCCTAGACACACTACTTAAACTAACTTATGCTAATAACAACACACACACACACACACACACACACACACACACACACACACACACACACACACACACACACATGCCCGAGGGAGGACTCGAACCTCCGGCGGGAGTGGCCGCGAAGTCCGTGACATGACGCCTCAAACCGCACGGCCACTCCGCGCGGCCGAAATTCTCAAAGCAAACTACAATTGTGCCCCGCAACACAACGGGGAATTATTATTTCAGTGCCGATTTGAGGAAAGGAGGAACACGTAATGGATACTGAGCAGCAACAAGTGTACATAGAAATATTTATAGTGAAATCTTAAAACTGTTTCGGTCTTCAAAGAGAAACAAATATGAGTTTCGTCCCCCCTGAGCTCAGAGCTTGGGTTCGCTCTTGACTCTTGGGTGCTGTAGTATATTTTAGACACGCCCGTCAAGTAGAACGAGGTCGTCAGTTGTGCAGCAGAGGTAGCACTGTTCAGCCGCGGAGTGCAGCTGCTGCTGTTTGTGGTGCGCTGCTGCTGCTGGTGCTCTTTAAGGCTGGCTGCCATTGTTCTGCCCTTTGTGGCTCGTGCCGCCGCGGATTCGTGCTTCAGCTGCTCCCAATAGCCTCCACTACACCGCTGTCAACATTGCCGCCCCTCTAGCTTCCCTTGTAACCAACACTGTCCACTTATTTCATCCCGGCTGTAAATGTTTATGCACTGAAAAAAGATAAAAGGAACTAGTAATATCAACTTGAACTTTTCATGTTTCTGTTTGGTATCAACACCACCTTATTTTGATCATTGCGACAACTGTCTTAAAACAGATGCGGCTCTATTTTTTCTTTCTGCTGTTCGTCAATCACTTTGCGGCGCTTCTTCTCAAACAATCCCATATGACGCTGTAACTGACAGAGTTTCCTCTGACATACGAGGTGTTATCAAAAAATGTTGGGAATGAATTATTTTAGCAGTAACTGCTGATGTTACAATCATTTGATGTAATTTGTGAGACAGCTATTATTTATATAATGTCATTTCAGGTACATTTTCTGGCATCCAGTCTCTTTATGTTTTTATTTGAACTGTAATCAGTTCTCACTGAATATAAGTTGCATGTAATGAAACGTTTGTATTTTGTAAATTTTATACTCTCACATCAGTGTACATCTCTATGAAAGAAATTCTTTGACATTTTTATAGTTGAGATATTGCCATGTTTGTATGCTGTCTTCCATGTGGCAAAACCTTTTGGTGGCAGAATGATATTTTCACTCTGCAGCGGAGTGTGCGCTGATATGAAACTTTCTGGCTGATTAAAACTGTGTGCTGGACCGAGACTCGCACTCGGGACCTTTTCCCTCCGCGGGCAAGTGCTCTACCAACTGAGCTACCCAAACATGACTCACACCTCCTCACAGCTTCAACTCTGCCAGTACCTCGTCCCCCTAACTTCCAAACTTCAAAGAAGCTCTTCTGTGAACCTTGCAGAACTAACACTCCTGACTGCTCGCACGGTAACTCAGCGTGTTCGGTCAGAGGGTTATCTACCCTCTGTAACAAAAAAACTGAGTTAATGGATCCACGACGAACTGAAACGGGTGTCTTGCGACGTCCGCCACGACCAGATGCAACAAACGAAAACGAACAAAATGATATTTAAAAAAAAGGGCTGGTAGAGTACTTGCCCGCGAAAGACAAAGATTCCGAGTTCGACTGTCGGTCTGGCACGCAATTTTAATCTGCCAGGAAGTTTTAAAACCTTTTGGTGTTTGAGTGGAGGTTCATACTATATGCGTACATATATAACAAAAAAAAATGCTTCATATAGTCTTTAATGCTTCATGATCACGAGCAGTCAGCTTTGCAATGTAATGACTCGGGATTTTCAGTGTAAGTAACCTGCAGCTGAAAGTTTTTTTTGCTTTAAGGATTTATTTGTATTGCTGTCAATCGTTATCAGGTAAAATTACAGTTAAATAGGCCGTTTCTCACATTGTGTTTTGATCATACGGCGTGACTACCCCATAGAATTTTCGTCATAAGGGGAATTTAAAAAAATAATACAAGCAACAACAAAATCCGTATCTTAACGTGACCAGCCGTCTGATGATGAACCTGTCGGTGCAAAACCGGTAACGGCGCTTTTCATGTGAATGCACAGCGTTATTAAAAGTGGCTCGCTGCTCATTTCTTCTCCGCATGAATCAGACTGTATTTTGTACACAGCCACGGTCTCAAAATGTCAGCTTTCAACAAAATAGAATTAAGACTCAAAATACTGCAACTAAACTAAAACCAAAGTCCGTCTCAACAGGCTTCGGAATGCCCAACGTTACCCACTGACCGCCGTGTCATCCCGAGCCGATAGGCGTCACTGGATGCGGATATGGGAAGTCACGAGGTCAGCACACTTCTCTCCCGGCCGCGTCTTGTATGATATTCCCTTCCAAGAAATATTAAGTCTTCCACTTGCCTTCCCTGATACTGAATTTTGCTCATCATCCCTTTCCATCGCATCTTAGTATTAGGTACCCCCAAATAATCATACGATGTGACGTGCACAAGATATTCACACTAATCTTATAATCAGATATTACAATGTCCTTTCTCATTGATATAGGCGTTATATTGGAGTTCTCCGCATTTAAATCAGAACAGCTGTCCATTACACCAAGCGGAAATTTTGTCCAAGTCCTTCTGTATCTCCTTACGATCCGTTAACAATGGTACTCTCCGATCTTGCGTACCATGGATGAAGGGTATCAGACGGATGCCATATTTCTTGACTTCCGGAAAGCATTTGACTCGGTGCCCCACTGCAGACTCCTAACTAAGGTACGAGCATATGAGATTGGTTCCCTAGTATGTGTGTAGCTCGAAGACTTCTTAAGTAATAGAATCCAGTACGTTGTCCTCGATGGTGAATGTTCATCGGAGGTGAGGGTATCATCTGGAGTGCCCCAGGGAAGTGTGGTAGGTCCGCTGTTGTTTTCTATCTACATAAATGTTCTTTTGGATAGGGTGGATAGCAATGTGCGGCTGTTTGCTGATGATGCTGTGGTGTACGGGAAGGTGTCGTCGTTGAGTGACTGTAGGAGGATACAAGATGACTTGGACAGGATTTGTGATTGGTGTAAAGAATAGCAGCTAACTCTAAATATAGATAAATGTAAATTAATGCAGATGAATAGGAAAAAGAATCCTGTAACGTTTGAATACTCCATTAGTAGTGTAGCGCTTGACACAGTCACGTCGATTAAATATTTGGGCGTAACATTGCATAACGATATGAAGTGGGACAAGCATGTAATGGCAGTTGTGGGGAAGGCGGATGGTCGTCTTCGGTTCATTGGTAGAATTTTGGGAAGATGTGGTTCATCTGTAAAGGAGACCGCTTATAGAACGCTGGTGCGACCTATTCTTGAGTACTGCTCGAGCGTTTTGGATCCCTACCAGGCCGGATTGAGGGAGGACATAGAAGCAATTCAGAGGCGGGCTGCTAGATTTGTTATTGGTAGGTTTGATCATCACTCGAGTGTTATGGAAATGCTTCAAGAACTCGGGTGGGAGTCTCTAGAGGAAAGGAGGCGTTCTTTTCGTGAATCGCTACTGAGGAAATTTAGAGAACCAGCATCTGAGGCTGACTGCAGTACAATTTTACCGCCGCCAACTTACATTTCGCGGAAGAAAGATAAGATAAGAGAGATTAGGGCTCGTACAGAGGCATATAGGCAGTCATTTTTCCCTCGTTCTGTTTGGGAGTGGAACAGGAAGAGAAGATGCTAGTTGTGGTACGAGGTACCCTCCGCCACGCACCGTATGGTGGATTGCGGAGTATGTATGTAGATGTAGATGTAAACTACAGCGCCCTCAGAGAACATTCATACGAGTATAATGCTGCTGATCCTGTCTGATTAATCGTTAATGTTCGTGAAGTTCATTTTTGTTTGTGTGGCACGAGTGATCGGGAGGTAGCGGGCAGGGATGGAGGAAGCGGCAGACGCCAGCTGGGGAGTGGGCGGTGTGACTGCACGCCGAGCGTCGAGTTCCGCCTGCGGGCAGCCGGGGACACGCACGGCGGGCCACAGCGCCGTCCGCGGCACGCCCACCAGCTCAGGCGCACCCGCTGTGGTCGCGGACGTCACCCCTGTACCAGCACTCGCTGCCGATGCCCGATACCTTATGACACAGTGCGATCCAGAAGCCGCAGACATGAAAATACCGGGTGATCAAAAAGTCAGTATAAATTTGAAAACTGAATAAATCACGGAATAATGTAGATAGAGGGGTACAAATTGACACACATGCTTGGAATGACATGGGGTTTTATTAGAACCAAAAAAATACAAAATTTCAGAGAATGTCCGACAGATGGCGCTTCATCTGAATAATTAGCATAACAAAGTAAGACAAAGCAAAGATGATGTTCTTTACAGGAAATGCTCAATATGTCCACCATCATTCCTCAACAATAGCTGTAGTCGATGAATAATGTTGTGAACAGCACTGTAAAGCATGTCCGGAGTTATGGTGAGGCATTGGCGTCGGATGTTGTCTTTCAGCATCCCTAGAGATGTCGGTCGATCACGATACACTTGCGACTTCAGGTAACCCCAATGCCAGTAATCGCACGGACTGCGGTCTGGGGACCTGGGAGGCCAAGCATGACGAAAGTGGCGGCTGAGCCCACGATCATCACCAAACGACGCGCGCAAGAGGTCTTTCACGCGTCTAGCAATATGGGGTGGAGCGCCATCCTGCATAAACATCGTACGTTTTAGCTGGTGTTTATCAGCAAGGCTGGGGATCATGCGATTCTGTAACATATCTCTCACCCCATGTCATTCCAAGCATGTGTGTCAATTTTTACCTCTCTATCTACATTATTCTGTTGTTTATTCGGTTTTCAAATTTATACTGACTTTTTGATCACTCGGTACACTGTCCGAACAAAAATACCCGGTCGCCCCAGTATGGAAGGAGGAATTGTCAATAGAAGTAGCAACAGAAGAATAGACCGCTCGGGAGAGATCAATGACTTCGAAAGTGCACTAGTCACGGAATGTCACCTGTGTACCAAATCCATCAGGGACATTTCGAACCTCCTAAAGCTGCACGAGCCGACTGTTCGTGATGTGACTTGAAGCAGAAAGCCGAAAGAACAACCATAGCTAAACCGCGACCAGGCAAACCTCCTGTACCGAAAGGGCAGAGGCAGTCGAGCGTTGCGGTGGTGGTTATCAAAAACCGCATGAAAAAAGCGGAAGGAATCACTCCAAAGTGCTACGAGCAATCAGCTAGCAAAATAGCTGTGCGTAGGGACTCTAAAAGAGTACAGTGGCTGAGAACCTTCTCATAAGGTTAGCCTCAGGCTGTATAAAGAATAACGCCACTGGGCAGTGGATGTCTCTAAACCAGTGATTTGGCGTAATAACTCATGCTATACCCTGTGGCAGTCCTATGTTAGGATTTAGGTTTGGCGATTGCCTGAAGAACGTTACATGTCATCACGCGTGTTGCCAAGTGCGAAGTACGGAGCGGGCTGTGTTACAGTATAGGGGTGGTTTTCGAGGTTAGTGTGCGGTTCCTTTATTGCGCTTTAGAAACGTTAAATGCAGATGGATGTAACCGCATTTTACAACACTAAGTCCGGCGAACAGTAGAGGAGCAGTTCGGAGACGATGGCTGTCTGTATCAATAAATGGTTCAAATGGTTCTGAGCACTATGGGACTTAACTGCTGAGGTCATCAGTCCCCTAGAACTTAGAACTACTTAAACCTAAGCACCCTAAGGACATCACACACATCCATGCCCTAGGCAGGATTCGAACCTGCGACCGTAGCGGTCGCGCGGTTCCAGACTGTATCAGTGGGACAGAGCACCTTATCATAAAGCAGCACCTGTGAGGCAGTGTTTCGTGACCAGTAACGTTCCTGAAATGGACTGCCCTGCCCAGTGCCCCAACCTGAACCCTGTGGAACACCTTCGTAATGAGTTAGAACACCGACTTCACTCTAGACCCCAGCGTCCAGTACCACTATCTTCTCTGATTCCGGCTTTTGAGTAAGAATAAGCTGCCATTTCTCCACAGCCTTTCATTCACCTCAATGACAGTGTCCACAACAGAGTTCAAGCCGTCGTAAAGGCACACCCCACATTCATGTCCGCTAATGGGAGTCCAGATACTTTTGGTCAGGTAGTGTACATGTGTCTGTAAACTGGAGTTTCGTTGCATTTATTCCATCAACCACCACAGGGTAGCACCTTAGGTATTACCGATGACAAACGAAGACGTCAGTGTAATGGCTACAGGTCACATGGCGCCGGTAGTATTGTGCAGTTCATTACTTGGTGAACATCTTTTCCAAAGAGTAAAATGACTGAATTGTGGAGCAGTAGTTTGCCAGTCGTTCGCAAGCACATTTTGTAGACAAATTTCGTGTATCATATCCAGATGCCGCAGTGCCGAACAGTTCAACAGTAACGAGATTAATCACCCGTTTCTGGGAATGCTACAAAGTGATTCATCTGTCTTGCTTTGCAGTTCCTGATAGCTGATGGTGGGATGCGATCCATTTGGCGACAGTTTCGCCTACAGTCACTACACGCTCTGAAGACATCCTAACTGGAAACCGAGAAAGCTATGCTGGAACACGATTAACGCATCCACCATATCGCTGACATGTCGAAAGCCTCTATTCAGCACCTTAGCTTACTTGGACAGTCTGTCCACATCTTCCGTATTTCTCATGTCTTGTTCTTTCAGAGCTTCATTCTTTCTGTCCTCTGCCCAACAGTATTTGAATAACTTATTCGATAATGAAGTTGTTTTTGCGAAACTAGATTGCCTCTTGAAGCCCCAAACTAGGACGAGTACGCTGCTGCACGTGTGAGGTCGCGGCTACTGCGAAGTCGGTAGGAAATCATGCATAGTCAAAGGAAAAAAAGAAAACTTATTTGACAAATAAGAAGTCGCCTAGCGTGTTTCAGGTTCAGACAAAATGAAACGAGGTATAAATGGATGCAACTACTTTGGAAGTGGTTTAGTGGAGTGCGTGTCTCATTAATCGCTTAAGTTGACAACTAAGTCCCTGTATCATTTATTATGTGTAGCGCAGGCGCTAGCTCGATGTGAAGGAATGGTAAACACTGATGCCTGTCTTCTGGCACGCCCGATCTCATGACGTGAGTCCATAAATAATTAACGTGAGAGATGCAGGGGAGAGAGAATTATAACTATGATTTCGGCAGAGTAAGTTGGCGTGTGAACAGTAATCGTTTTGTTGAGAGGCAGGAATTACTGAAGATCTTCAACGCTGGTCCTTCCTGACACATTTTTGAATAAACACCAAAAAAGGAAATGCGTTTCATTGTCACTGGGGCAGAGTTGCATGCAGTACAGCCCAGCCCGTATTATCTACTCAGATACATCATTTTCCTTCGGTGAAACGAGGTGTTGTAGATCTGGGAAAGCCTCTGAGAATGCAATCTTTAAGGGATATTGCCAGCTGGGCAATTTCCTGTGACTTATAGTTAAAGTAAAACTTATTCTTTTGGATCAAGTGTCTTGAAATCAAACAGCTACATTGATGTGCTGGATGACAAGGTGTTGCAATGCGCCTCTTATATTAAAGACAATGATCTTTAATGTAGCTAAGGCATTTAATACTAATTCACAAGTTGGAACCCTGTAGAATAAAATTAGAAGCTCACAATTGATTACACTTATACTTTAGGAACAGACAGCAAAAGGTGATTCTCCACATTAAAGAGAAAAGCTATGACGTGGAGTCTGCTGGAGCACAGTAAAGTGGAGGTGCCTCACGGGTCAGTAATGGGTCCACTCTTGTTTCTCATATACATAAATCGTATGCCTTCTGCTATGACAGGTGATTCTGTTTGCTGATGACCCTTGATGGTAAACGATGTTGTATCAAACATAGGCAATGTGTCAAATACTGCCATTCAAGACACATGTTCATGTCGTGTAGAAAATAAACTGATGCTAAATCATACTCACTTTTCACAGTCTCTAACAAACATTTGAAATAAATCTAACATTTTGATTTCACAGAATAGGCGTACAATAAGTGGATCTGAACAACCCAAATTCCTGGGTGTTCAGATACGTGGTAAGCTGTCATGGAAAGCCCAGGTCCACGATGTTGTTCAAAACGTAATGCTGCTACATTTACAATTAGAACAGTATCAGAAATAAATGATGGACCAACATGAAAATTATTCTACAATACTTACAGTCATCTGCTTATGACATACACTTCTGTATTTAAGGGTAACTCTCCTCATTTACAGACTGTACACTAACATGACAAAAAGCCATGTGACACCTCCTAACATCGCGTCGGACCTCCTTTTGCCCCGCCTAATGCAGCAGCTCGATGTAGCATGGATTCAACAAGTCGTTGGAAATCTCTTGTAGAAATATTGGGCCATGTTGCCTCTATAGCCGTCCATAATTACGAAAGTGTTGCCGGTGCAGGATTTTGTGCACGAACTGACCTCTTTATTATGTCCCAAAAATGTTCGATGGGATTCATGTTGGGCGATCTTGATGGCCAAATCATTCGCTAGAACTATCCAGAATGTTCTTCAAACTAAACGCGACCAATTGTGGTCTGGTGGCATGGCACATTGTCCTGCATAAAAATTCCATCGTTTTTCGGGAACATGAAGCCCCGTAATGGCTGCAGTTGGTCCCCACATAGCCGAACATAACCATTTCCAGTCAATCCTCGGTCCGGATTGACCAGAGGATGCAGTCCATTCTGTGTAAACACAGTCCACACCATTATGGAACCTGCACAATGCCTCATTGACAACCTGAATCCATAGCTTCATAGGGTCTGCGCGATGAGCTCTTAGCAACTGAAATTTGGACTCCGGCCAGGCCACAGTTTTCCAGTCGTCTAGGGTCCAATTGATTTGGTCATGAGCGTAGGAGAGGCGCTGCAGGCAATGTCGTAGTGTTAGCAAAAGCATACTACCTCCTCACTGTCCTAATGGATACGTTTCTCGTAAGTCCTACACTGATATCTGCGGTTATTTTACTCAGTATTACTTGTCTGTAAGCACTGACAACACTACGAAGACGCCGCTGCTCTCGGTCGTAAAGGGGACGCCGTCGGTCACTGCGTTGCCCGTGGTGAGAGGTAGTGCCTGAAATCTGGTATTCTCGGCACACTCTTAACACTGTGGTTCTCTAAATACTGAATTTGCTAACTATTTTCGAAATGGAATACCCCATGCATCTAGCTCCATCTACCATTTCGTGTTCAGAGTCTGTTAAGTGGCGTCATGCAGCCACAATAACATCGGAAACCTCATCACATGACTCAGCATAGTACAAATAACAGCTCCACCAATGCACTGTCCTTTTATATCTTGCGTAAGCGATGGAAACGCCATATCTGTAAAAGCGCTTATCGCTATCCCATGACCTTATTAACCCCCAGTGTATATTTGGCTCAGAAACGGGCATTTGGAGCAAACCTCTTGTCGATCCCTATTCAGGATCTGGAAATTCTGCCATTGGCCTCTCAATATCTATTTTCTTGAATATCGTTTGTTGTTAACAGCATGAGCTTATTCCCCAGAATTAGCAGCTTTCACTTATTTAACACAATACAGGAATAGAATCTACGTTTGTATTGTACCTCCCTAAAACTTGTGTACAAATATATGCAGTATTCTTCTGCGACCAGTTTTCAGTAACCTACCACACAAGTTACAAAAATCTTTGCAGTAATCCACGCACTTTCAAGCTGAAATTGAAGCATTTCTTTACAGCTTACTCCTTCTATTCTGACTGGACTCCTGGATGAATATTAAGCAAATTCAAGTGTTATGTTGTTGCTTATGCTAGTTTTTACTCAGAAACTTGTCATCTGCATACAATTCGCGTGCATTTAATTCTCTAAGTTATTGACGTTTCTGATGGTCCTCTGATTCTCTCCTCAGTTTTGTGTTACGGAAATAGACGTGCGAAAACAAATAAATGAAATGACACTGTGATCTTAATAGCCTTAATCTGCAAGTTGGCAAACCTAACGCCCTTGGAGGCACGATGAAAATTCAAGAGCAATCGCAAATCAGGAGTGACACTCAATAGCGCTACGTTTGAAGCTCTTTGTAAATATCTGAGACGGCGTGCAGTGACGGGCAAAACGTTTACGACGACACTAGTAGCGCTTTCCATTGTGTAACTGTCTTTTCTCTTTTTTCGCCTTAGTAATCGAGGCTACGTCGCTTATTACAAAATTTCTGATTCTGTGCTAATCAACATGAATTGAAGCTGATGGATCTGAGTGAAAAATATTAAAGATTAGGTACTCAAATAGCTAAAACAATTTTAGCAATGCCGTATCAGTATATTAAAAGAAGAAATTTGGCAAAAAATTGGTTTTATAAAAGCAACACAAATGAGAATACTATGTGTGGAACTATAATTTAGAACTTTTCCTGACCAATATACAACATGAAATCGTACTTTAATGAGTTTTTAGTATTTTTTGTGGGATCTGAAAGTTAAAATCCTCTCTCACACCGGCCTGATTTAGCTTCACTGATCAGGATAGTAAAAAACATGCGTATATTAAGGGAATTTTCATTCACAAAGCAGGCTTATCACATTCACACAGTTCAATACTGTCCTATCCTGATTAAATTGAGCTTAACTTAAATTCCATAAGGCAGTGAAGCAATTTCGAAGTCTCGGTGCGACGAAAATTGTCAGTCGATCTCCTGAAAACATTTGTAATAATTATTAACTTTCGGTGGTCACATGGGGAAGACCGGAGATCTGCTGGTAAGACCGTGTTAGCCCATTTATTGAAAGTAATAAACTGGATATCTTGAGCGTACAAAACGGCAGTTTCGTCCAGTGTAAATCAGACGTTCCCCACTGATCCCGTGCAACACAGCGTAGTAAGCTGACACTGTCAATAATAATCAGTTGAATAATACGCGAACACACTTACTTTAGTTTAGTTCATGTATTAAATTCCTTCTCATACAGAATCTCATCAAGATGGCGACTAGCTCAACAACACATACATATACATCTTCGTTCTTTCACGGCTAATCGGTAAGATCTGAATCATTCTTTTCATGAGAGAAAACATAGATAGCAGAGAAGCTATTCCATGGAGTAAATGCACGCTCCAAGGAATAATAGGGCTTGAAACTACTTTGCATTGATAATCATCGTATATTAAAGTTTAGGAATTGATAAGATAAGAATAGCTATTTCGAGATATGTACTGACTTATATAATTTATAAAAATTTCTGAAAATATCGCGGAGAGACCGCTGCAAGAGACATTACAAGTTATATTTCAAAAATTCCTTCCTCGAACCCGAAAGCTATTCTAAACGTACACAAAGTAGACACAAACCACATTCTTCGAATTACACTAGCTCATATTGTTAGCAGTGGTAACTGAGTTCCATGATCCGCCGATGTTCTGAAATACTCTGCCCGCACAAGAGGCGTTCAGGAAATATTAAATAAAATAAAGAAATAAAACTATAAACAAATGTTATCGTGAGCATTAGAAGCTCAGAAAAATTTTCTAATTGTTATAGCCGGAGTGATCAGATATGAAAATATCCTACATTCATAGCCTTGCTACAGGAAGTGTCACCTTTTATTAAAATTCATGGAGATAAGCAGTTATTTCAATGAAAGTCTAATAGGTCTATGTTGTTGAATAATTTCTGTGTGCTACTCATTCTCAAGCAAAACTGTAATACAGCTAAGAGATTCTACAAACTACGCATCAATCCAACAGATATTCCCGGGTAATTTCAGCTACGGAAATTACGGTTGGATATATAGAAAGTTATAAAAGCTGCTTGCTGAGTACTTGACGTAATGAGGGATAGCTACAACGACTGTGTCGCAGTTTTACGGACATCGAGGCGACAGATGGAGTCAATGGTTCAAGCTGATGACCACGAGACACAAATCTTTAGTACTTGTCGTCGAGTCCCGAATCCCCCACCGACGGGGAATCGCGATTAATCTCGTGTGCGAGATATAGGGTTCGGCAGTAAGAACGGGAGACTCTTCCCCCTGCCACAGATACGGGAGAGCTAAAACGTCGCTAGAGTGAAAAGTTGTCATCCGCGTCACCGCACCCGAAAGCAATCCGGCCTTCCCCGAAGTCGCGTCTGCCACCCTCCGAGCGGGAGGATTTTCCCCCGTAACTATCCCCGATCACTATTGCTATCGATACTACTCTCGATAATTGGTCCCGGCGTCAGTAGTCCACCAAAAAGTGGCCGGGGGGGACGGAGGGGGAAGGCAGGTGGAGGGGTGGGGGGATTACGTAGCAAGTGGGGAACGTGACGCTGGCGACATATGCGGGAGTATCGTACGCAGGGCTCTCCGAATAAACAGCGACATCACACACGGGAATGCGCAAGCGCCCCGCAGACGCACGCACACAAACAGCGGCGTTTTTCGGCCCTCCGGCGGCAAATCTGATCTTCCGGACGAGCTGGCGCCGCGCGGCCCCGCCCGCATCCTGCCGTATGAATGCGTAATGCGGCTAAACCATCTGTTACATTATAATACAAAGAATGGCCGGTGCCATTTCACGCTCTGGCGGCTCGCAATGCGTGGACCTCGCGTTTTGTCTTTTTACCCCCAGGCAGGTCGGGGGTGCGCCGGCGCCCCGTCTGTCGCTGTCGTGTCCTCCCTGCCGCCACGGTGCGTAACAACCGCATCAAGTGTGTAATGACTCGCCGGCAACAGTTGCGTGCGTGCGTGCGCGGGTGCGTGTCGCCTGTACCGGCGGCCGGCCCACTCTGCAAATGACGCACTTCGAGGTCCGCCGGCCGCTCCCTGCATACATTAGCCGACTGCGCGCTCTGACGGCCGTACACAGTCGCCTCCTCGCCGCCGACAGCTGTGACCGACTGTCCATTCGCTGCGCGTGTCAGTGCCGACACGTCTGTGTTGCAGGCGGAGAGCGTAAGATTTGTACGTGGCCTGAAATGGCACTACCTCCACGTTCGCAAGATTACACCACAATTCGAACCCACTGCACACAAGCTGTGATGAAGCGACATGATTCCGTCCCTTCTTGATGTCTCCTCAGCTCTAAACACAGAGACACAGGCAAAATCAATACCGGGTGATCAAAAAGACAGTATAAATTTGAAAACTTAATAAACCACGGAATAATGTAGATAGAGAGGTAAAAATTGACACACGTGCTTGGAATGACATGGGGTTTTATTAGAACAAAAAAAATACAAAGTTCACAAAATGTCCGACAGATGGCGCTGGACAGCAAAGCGTCAGTGACTGCGCATGACAATCGTGTATAAAAGGAGCTGTAATGAGAGAGAGAGGCTGCCCCATGCTCTCCCCTCCTTTTCCATCCTCTCTGCCCTTTCCCTCGGCAGGTCCCGCCTGGTAGTTTTACTCTTCGTCGTGTGTGCTCCAAGTGGGTTTTAAGTGTGTTGTTTTCGGAGTGTTTTTAATACTGTGGCCAACTTTTAAACTCTGCATGCGCATCCAGTGTCTTCTCTGTGTTTTAAGAATCGCACACTGTGTTTTTTAAACTTTCTGGTGACTATTTTAACTGTCCCCAATGAACTTCTACATGTCAGTGATTTTTACCTCCATTTTCTCCCCTTACTCTGTTTTATGTTCCCCTTTTTTTACCTCCTTCTGTATGTATTATTTTATTCTTGTTTTAGTTGTCATGTCACTCGGCTGAAGAGCGGCGGATTGTGCTGCTGACAGCCCTCCCCTGCCCATATGGGGCAGGGGCATGAAATCACAATAAAGAAAAAAAAAAAAAAAGAGAGAGAGACCTCCTCTTTTGGCAGGTCCCCGGACTCGTACACGCTCAGTGGACTTTCGCGCGCCGGAGATCATCGCCATCAGTGTCTCGTGTGTGTGCCTTCGTTTTGTGTTTAGTGTTCTTTCGCCGTCACGCTACCACTGTTCACGTGTGCCGTCGCAGTCATCCGTGTTCTGTGCGCCGTATCGACAAGTGTTAGCGTTTTTTCTCGTCCAGCGTGAACGGCTTCATGTTTATTGTTTTTCGTATCTACATTTTTTCCCGCCGTTTTTATTGCATTTTCTGTGCCACCTATATGTCATATTATTGTACCACTCAAGGCTAAAGAGCAGCGTAATATGCTGCTGACAGCCGCCTTGTATTAGGTGATTAAAATAACAATAAAGAAAAAAAAAGAGAGAGAGAGAGAGAGAATCGGATGCGCCAGCAGTCGCACCATGTTGACCTTACCTGAAAAGGCGCTTTTAGTGAAGCTGTATTATCAGCGCCTGGAAGATATCTTGCGCGCGTCGTTTGGTGATGATCGTGTGCTCAGCCGCCACTTTCGTCATGTTTGGCCTCCCAGGTCACCAGACCTCAGTCCGTGCGATTATTGGCTTTGGGGTTACCTGAAGTCGGAAGTGTATTGTGATCGAGCGACATCTCTAGGGATGCTGAAAGACAACATCCGACGCCAATGCCTCACCATAACTCCGGACATGCTTTGCAGTGCTGTTCACAACATTATTCCTCGACTACAGCTATTGTTGAGGAATGATGGTGGACATATTGAGCATTTCCTGTAAAGAACATCATCTTTGCTTTGTCTTACTTTGTTATGCTAATTATTGCTATTCTGATCAGGTGAAGCGCCATCTGTCGGACTTTCTTTGAACTTTTGTATTTTGTTTTTGTTCTAATAAAACCCCATGTCGTTCCAAGCATGTGTGTCAATTTGTACCTCTCTATCTACATTATTCCGTGATTTATTCAGTTTTCAAATTTATACTGACTTTTTGATCACCCAGTACAAACACTGACAAGAAAAAGGTCGCAGCATCAAGGAGATTTGCGTCGTAGATGAAAGTTGGTAGGCGTGTTTCTACTCTCAAAGATGATGTCCACCCAAATTTCCAGCCAGTCGCACAAAAGTAGCACTAGTAGTACCACGATAAGGGTGCAAATCAGGTTTTCTTTAAATACACGCTATAACGGTCCTAAGCGTCAGTTACCTTTGAGATTGGACATGGTCAGTTGATTGTTGTTGTTTTGGTCTTCAGTCCAGAGACTGGTTTGATGCAGCTCTCCATGCTGCTGTATCCTGTGCAAGCTTCTTCATCTCCCAGTACCTACTGCAACCTACATCCTTCTGAATCTGTTTAGTGTATTCATCTCTTGGTCTCCCTCTATGATTTTTACCCTCCACGCTACCCTCCAATACTAAATTGGTGATCCCTTGATGCCTCAGAATATGCCCTTCTTCTAGTCAAGTTGTGCCACAAATTTCTCTTCTCTCCACTTCTATTTAATACCTCCACGTTAGTTATGTGATCCACCCATCTAATCTTCAGCATTATTCTGTAGCACCACATTTCTAAAGCTTCTATTCTCTTCTTGTTTAAACTATTTATCATCAACGTTTCACTTCCATACATGGCTACACTCCATACAAATTGTTTCAGAAACGACTTCCTGACACTTAAATCTATACTCGATGTTAACAAATTTCTCTTCTTCAGAAACGCTTTCCTTGCCATTACCAGTCTACATTTTATATCCTCTCTACTTCGACCATCATCAGTTATTTTGCTCCCCAAATAGCAAAACTCATTTACTACTTTAAGCGTCTCATTTCCTAATCTAATTCCCTCAGCAACACCCGACTTAATTCGACAACATTCCTTTACCCTCGTTCTGCTTTTGTTGATGTTCATCTTATATCCTCCTTTGAAGACACTGTCCATTCCCTTCAGCTGCTCTTCCAGGTCCTTTGCTGTCTCTGACAGAATTAAGATGTCATCGGCGAACCTCAAAGTTCTTATTTCTTCTCCACGGATTTTAATTCCTACTCCGAATTTTTCTTTTGTTTCCTTTACTGCTTGCTCAATATACAGATTGAATATCATCGAGAGTAGGCTACAGCCCTGTCTCACTCCCTTCCCAATCACTGCTTCCCTTTCATGCCCCTCGACTCTTATAACTGCCATCTGGTTTCTGTACAAATTGTAAATAGCCTTTCGCTCCCTGTATTTTACCCCTGACACCTTCAGAATTTGTAAGAGGGCATTCCAGTCAACATTGTCAAAAGCTTTCTCTAAGTCTACGAATGCTAGATACGTAGGTTTGCCTTTCCTTAATCTATTTTCTAAGATAAGTAGTAATGTCAGTGCTGCCTCACGTGTTCCAACATTTCTACGGAATCCAAACTCATCATCCCCGAGGTTGGCTTGTACCATTTGTTCCATTCGTCTGTAAAGAATTCGCGTTAGTATTTTGCAGCCGCGGCTTATTAAACTGATAGTTCGGTAATTTTCACATCTGTCAACACCTGTTTTCTTTGGGATTGGGATTATTATATTCTTCTTGAAGTCTGAGGGTATTTCGCCTGTCCCATACAATTTGAGTGAGTTGATATTAGACGACAAAGACGCCATTATCAGCACCTCACTTAGTTTGAACTAGGTCATGTAATAGGGCTACGAGAAGCTGGATGTTCCTTCTGCGGTGTTGAAAAAAGACGCGGCAGAAATGTAGCCACTGTCAGTGGTTGCCGGCAGCAGTGGTCACAAGAATCTACTTTCACAAGAAGACCGAATTCTGGACGGCCAGGTGGCACAACCTAGAGGGAATACCATCGTGTTCGGCGTATGGCTCTGTCGCATCGTACTGCGTCTGCAGTACAAATCTGAGCACCAGTTGTCACCACAGAGACGTAACGAACTGTTATAAATCTGTTACTTCAAGAACAACTCTGAGTCAGACGCCCGCTAATGTGCATTCCACTGACTCCCAAACCACCACCATTTGCAACGACAGTAGTGTCAAGCGAGGGCTCATTGGAGGGCGGGGTGGAAGTATGTTGTGTTTTCGGATGAAAGATGGTTCTGCTTCGGTGCTCAGTGGTGGCCGTAAGAAAGCCCGTTGAGGACCTGCACACAACCTGTCACACACTGGACCTACGCATGCAGTTACGGTCTGGAGTGCGATTTCGAATGAATCAGGAGCACTCTCGTTGTGATCGCACGCACCCTGACTACAAATTTGTACGTCAATCTGGTGATACGACCTGTCATGCTGCCATTCATGAACAGCATTCCAGGAGGCGTTTTCCAACAGGATAACACTCGCCCTCGTCACGCTGTTGTAACGCAACATGCTCTGCTGAATGTCGACATGTTGCCTTCACCTGCTCGATCACCAGATTGTGTCCAATAGAGCACATATGGAACATCATTGGACGACAACTCCAGCGTCATCCACAACCATCGTTAACCGTCTCTGTACTGACCTACCAAGTACGAGAGGTGTGGAACTCTAGCCCACAAACTGACGTTCGGCACATATACAGCACAATGCATCCACGTTTGGAAGCTTGCATTCAACATATGTTATTAATGTACTAGAATTTCGCATTTGCAGTGCCTGATGATGATGATGATGATGATGATGATGATGAATGCCTCATTTCTTCGCCCTTACATTAACCTGTGATCTTGCAATGTTAATCACTTAAATATGTTACCTAGACATATATATTCCCGAAATTAAATTATCCACATTAATTATTTTTCGGTGTTGCGATTGGTTTCGCCACTGTATTATAAATTAAAGAGCCCCGCCAAGTTTTTGTGTATGTATGTGAAGGTTAAGCCGAGGAACTACTGTATGTATTTTGATACGACTTCCAGACTGCCCTTCCCCAGCTACAACACTCGGCGAAGAAAGTGCCTTAAAAAAAAATGGTTCAAATGGCTCTGAGCACTACGGGACTTAACATCTGTGGTCATCAGTACCCTAGACTGAGAACTACTTAGACCTCACTACCCTAAGGACATCACACACTTCCATGCCCGAGGCAGGATTCGAACCTGCGACCGTAGCAGCAGCGCGGTTCCGGACTGAAGCGCCTAGAACCGCTCGGCCACAACGGCCGACTAGGTGTTTTTCCGCTATGTTCCACGTCACATGGGTATTAAACGAAACGAACTGACGGATGTGCCAGCCGTCAGACCGTGTCACGATAATTACTTCAGTGTACCATTCCCCTACGTTATTGACACACAGTCAACATAGGTTTAGAAAACATCGTTCCTGTGAAACACAACTAGCTCTTTATTCAACTGACCGAAAGTCATCGAGTAAAACAGAAGTGACTTCAGGCGTTCCCCAAAGTAGTGTTATAGGCCCTTTGCTGTTCCTTATGTATATAAACGATTTGGGAGACAATCTGAGGAGCCGTCTTCGGTTGTTTGCAGATGACGCTGTCGTTTATCGACTAATAAAGTCATCAGAAGATCAAAACAAACTGCAAAATGATTTAGAAAAATATCTTAATGGTGCGAAAAGTGGCAGTTGGCCCTAAATAACGAAAAGTGTGAGGTCATCCACGTGAGTACTAAAAGGAACTCGTTAAACTTCGGTTACACGATAAATCAGTCTAATCTAAAAGCCCTAAAATCAACTAAATACCTAGGTATTACAATTACAAACAACTTAAATTGGAAAGAACACATAGAAAATGTTGTGGGGAAGGCTAAGCAAAGGCTGCGTTTTATTGGCAGGACACTTAAGAATGTAACAGACCTACTAAGGAGACTGCCTACCCTACGCTTGTCCGTCCTCTTTTAGAATACTGCTGCGCGGTGTGGGATCCTTACCAGGTAGGACTAACGGAGTACATCGAAAAACTTCAAAGAAAGGCAGCACGTTTTGTATTATCGCGAAATATGGGAGAGAGTGTCACAGAAATGATACAGGATTTGGGCTGGAAATCATTAAAAGAAAGGCGTTTCTTGTTGCGACGGAATCTTCTCACGAAATTGCAAACCACACACGACACACTCACTAATAGGTAGACTCATTCAAAATGATTGAGTATCCAATTCACAAATATTTTCTGCAAATTGGCTGAACTATGTTGATATTTGCAGTCTAAGTCCTGCCTCCAGAAAACTTTCTTGGCGTACGCTGCTTAAATTGCTTAAGTTACACAAGAATTGGGAGTTAATATTCAGTTACTGCAGGCCTGTATACTTTGAAGGACTGAGTGTAACTGGTTTTACGTTGGAGACACACAAGCACTCTAAACAACCCCGTACTTGAAGGATAGGGTTTGAGCAAAAAGTTGTCAAATTTCAAGCTGTAAGTGGGACAATTCAAAGAACTTTTAAAAATGAACTTAGGAAAGAAACAAAAATGAAGTTGTATAAAGTAATGGCTTTACTACACTGATTTATGGCAGCGAAGCTTGGGTGCCAACTGAAAAGCAGCTGAGTAAAATACAGTCAGCAGAAAAGAGGTTTGTAAGGAGTGTTACAGGATGCACGGGGATGTATAGGACACGAAATGACTTTATCAGGAAAGAGTCAAATGTAAAGTCAGTACATAACAAAGCAGTAAAGTAAATGACAGAATTGGACCGGTATCACTATTATTATTATTCCGTTCTCCACAAACAAATACAAACTTGTATATCTATGACACCTACTGTAACACCTGTGTCATAATGAATATAATGATAAAAATTGAAGAATGGTTGATTCGGAGGCCCTTATAAGCACGCCGTACAAAAAATTAGTTACCCCTGAGAGAAATCAGGCTAACACAGTACACACAGTACAATACCGCCTTTAGCCTTAATAATAGTCTCAATTTGTGGAGGAAGAGAGTCGACAAGTTTTCCCAGCTGAAGCCTCTCACTAACGGCCAGGTCCCGTAGAAATACCAACCAGTCGCAGACAGTCTCTATGGTATTAAGCTCGAGCGACTCAGCGGGTCACTCAGGGTGCGATAACTTGACCGACTGTTCGTCACACCAAGAAACGTATACCTACCGTCCTGTGGACACTGTTGCTGTCACTTGGAAGACGGGAGCACACTCATCATTAAAATGTGGAAGGGAGGGTAACCGTTGATCACTGAGAATGTTGAAATAAACACTTGGGTTCATGTTCACAGTAAATTGAATGACTTGACTCAACTCGAACCATGAAAAACACCGCCAAAACAGAAACCCCTGGCTTGAACTATGCTGGTGAAACGTCTCACTGTTCCTTCCTTACGCTCCTTCTCTAATGACCCCATTGTGAACAGGACGATATACACTATTCTTTTTCCCTTGTTTCCTTCCAGACAGATACTCCCCAGTTTCTCTGTTTGGCCTATTGACGACATATAGCTTTATGTGCTGCGAAGAACCATGTCCTTTTGTGAGACATCAGATCCACAGCATCCTGTTTCCTTCGAGGTAACCGCTAGCAGACTAGTTGAAATGGGCCTGCAGTCATTGACGGCAGCACTTCCTACTTGAGACCGATTGCCAGTCGTCTCCGGTCTCTATCGTCAGAGTTTACGAGAACTGCTCTTAAGCCGCATTACATGGTGGCGAGTGTTACACGGTTCCTTGTAGTTGCACAGTCCGCAGTGGTACACATTGGTGTGGCGACGGGCACGTCCAAAGACAATGGCTGTTTTCTACCATTCTGTTTCGCCTCTACGTTGCCTTTTCATACCGCCTTGTTTCCATACGGCAGACTAGCATAGGTACATCACTTTCCTGCCGTGACTTGTCGTCATTCGAGGTTAGATGAACTCTTGGTACCATTTCTGCACCATTTACATCGCACCAAAGCGATCTTTCTGGTCTTTTAATTTGTGAATAATATTTTGTACGGTGATTCTGTGTGGAATTAAGTTCCATTTATGATTAAACAGTGAGATTGTCAACAACCTGCGTTACCAGTTTCTAGGAACGTGCGAAATTCAAACATCCGATTACAAACTGATCTCAAATATACAAAAACAAGAACTACAAAGTGACAACGGACGTTCCATCAATTGGAATGACTTAGAGAAAGACTTCTTCCCACCACTGGAGCAGAAATCAAAATGCACACAGCACAGGCCGAGCTCTGCGCCATCTGCAACGCGATATCCCTGATGATTTATTCCTACGTAAAGAACTAATAAAAATAATCACCTGCATAAGACGTAAATAACCTATGATAAACAGAACGGAACTACAACAAATAGAAATCAGCTACATACTGCGTATTGCAACAGGAAATTGTTTCTGGTGGCACCAGACAGATGGCTCTAAGCACTATGGGACTTAACATCTGAGGTCATCAGTCCCCTAGACTTAGAACTACTTAAACCTAACTAACCTAAGGACAGCACACACATCCATGCCCGAGGCAGGATCCGAACGTGCGACCGTAGCAGCAGCGTGGTTCCGGACTCAAGCACCTAGAACCGCTGGGCCACAGCGGCCGGCTGTAGCAGACAGAACAATCACAAACCTCTAATCGGACATTATTTTTACTAAAAGATAGAAAGAACGTGTATCAGATGAAAAATCGATTTGTTGAAGCTGTCGATTCAAATGACAGGGTCCTGTTGATTCCTGTGTAGAGTGAAATGGACTACCGTTTCGATGTTTCTCGAGCAATGCATGGTGCTCTGGTGAGTGTATGGTATTCTCTGTGTGCGAACGTAAGACTCAGAACGTTCTTCTATGCAGTGAAACCCGCAATGTGTTCCTGTATTTCATAGTTTGTCGGTAATAAACAAGTGAAATCTGTTCTTTCTTTTTGAAGCGCTGTGTATAACAACACTGAGAACTACAACAGCAACTGAAAACTAAATATAAAACCACCTTTCAAAATGACCTAAACATCATAATTAATTCATAATGGGATAAAACACCACAAAGGAAGGCCACAGGTATGCGACAGCATAAAACCCTAAGGAGAACGAGTTGGATGTGACATTAACAGAAGTTTTCAGTGAAACAAAAAATTGTTTATCAAAAGATTTTAGCTTAATAGAAGACGTTAGGCTATCAGAAGATTTTCCTTAAGTAATATTTTTCCTGGATAATCCCGTTTCACCAGAAGATCACATTTCACCAAAGGGCTTTTAAATTACCAAAAGATTTCAGCTGACTGCAAAATTTTAGTTCGAAACATAACTTCAAGAACAGCAAATAAGTCGGAAAATTGGAAATGTCTAAAAAGTTTGACTTTATAATTAAAAGTAGCAGCCCAAGAAGGATTACTTTCGCAGAAGACATGTACTTCATGGAGCATTGCAATTTACAAAAAATGATAATTTGGGTTGAGTCTGCAAGAACCAAAATTCCAAGAGGAAAATGAATTCCAAGTTCAGAATTTTGTAATCTGCCCCCGCCTTCCTACTTCCATCTATTGTCCATATTAAAGTCTTTTATAAAGATTTGAGACGAGCGAAGATTGCAGTACTCTTTCTAGCTTACTTAGCTTGTCATGTAGAGTTGGCTCCAGTTCTTCTTGTCTAGAGGTCTAGTTCTTGAAAGTGAAAATGTCACATCAGGTTTTTACAGTTGGTTTGAACTAAATAAATCTTAAGATTGTTGTTGCGGGATTTTTTTTCACGTAAATATATTTTCTCACATTTTAATGTATCATATATTAATTTGATTTTTCACATTAAGAAAGCAGAAATTATATTGTTCGCACAAAAATACGTCCGATCACATCAGAGGCTTGCCTACGACTCTTACATTCTGCGGAAATAATCATATTCCAAAGGGTTTACAATTTTTCTTAACAAATGATTTTGTACTAGTTTCTGTCACATTGTTAATTTCGCTTACCGGTATTACTTCATAAATGCATCCAGAAATAAATAAACAGTACAGGATTGCGTAAATAATAATAGAAATCTTAAGTGTGGCAATAATTCGTAATTTCAAATGTCTCTAAAAAAAATAATTTTAACTGTACATTCGGAACTAGTACTTATCGATTATAACATCGAGGCTAAAATATTTTATAAAGTAATTCCTTTTCATAAATTTTAGCTTGAAATATAACATAATGTGTATAAAATTCTATGAAAATTTTCAGGAAAGCATCTGAGATAACAATGACCTGACCAAAATTTAAAAAATTGTACTGGTACCGACACCTACTGTTGAGGAAAAATAATGCTAGAGGAGGATGTCCCGCTACAACTTTATCTGTAGATGTTCTTTTTTGTGACCGTAAGGAGTGGCTGTAGAGGTTTAAGGAGTCTGTATCCCCTCCCCCCCCCCTCTCTCTCTCTCCGAATTGTTGTTTAATTAAAAAATGCACTGTCAGTAAGAGCACTGCATGCGAAAGACAGGTTTTGGGCTCGACTTGCAGTACAACACACAGTTTTCATATAGCTGAAAAATTTTGAGTCTGTAAGTTTTATAAAGTGCTAGTGAATGAAGGCTGCTTCGACATAGGATCGTATCTTCAAGACCCAATTGTAGTGTGTAAGGTATTTGCATTATGACGGTAGGAGAGATCCGCTGTGAGTAAAAACTAAGTAGTTATGTTAAAAATTCAATTTTAGGGATTTTATATCGCAAATTGAATTCTCTGATGAGAACTATACCTTTCTTGTAGCTTGATATCAAATAAACTGCTTAGGTATTCTGATGAGGAGAAATGGGTCAGAAATTCCTCTGAGAGCACGCTGAAAGACGTATGCAACATATACAAATGTTTCGCTAAATTTTTAATGCGTCAACATCTGGCGCAGGCGTGACAGATCCACTATCTTGTTTGAGTTATTGCTGTTTTTTTCCTAATGAAATGACGAATGGTTAGCACTTAATACCTCGGGAAAGCTTCAGCACTCTGTTTTCCTTGCTCGTTGTTGTTTGGTCCGCCGTCAGTGGGCGCTGTCTTCATTGTCGGGGGGCCCCTGGGAGGCTCAGCGGCGTCTGGACAGCTCGCAATTGATGCGCCCCCAGTAGCCCAGCTGCAAGTTTCATGCGCGGCGCGCCGGTCATTTGTCAGATGTGACTCGGGGGAGCAGCGCTACGCGGCGCTGCTGCAGTCACGTGACAGGTGTGGCTAATGTCGGGCACGCGCCGCTGGGTCGCCATCTTAGTCCGGCCAGCGACTGTCGGCTGTCGAGGCACTCGCCGATCACATGCAAAGATAGAGCGCCAGTAAAGGGGGCATCAACTCGTTAGGGAAATTACAACAAAGTAATCTCACTCTAACCTTGTTACAGTCCACTGGGATCCGTCCGGCTGGCAGTGACTCCGGCGTTTCGCTCTCGTGTCGATCGACTTGATAAATGAGCTTGAGTATTCGAAATAGGCCACAGCTATGACAGAGCGTACAGCCTCTTATCTGACACACCGAATATGTGCTGTGGACTGCTTACTTCTAGGCGGTGAAGTCCGTTTCCCACTCTACAAATAAAATTCACACGGTGATCAGAAAGAGTCTGAAAGCTTGTAAGAGTGTTGCAGGGAAGGTTGTGCTGAGAAATAAAGAAAAAACTCGTTATCTTGCGCCTTTTCCGAATTATTTAGTATTGAAGTTAGCCAATCAAGTAGTTGCACCCTCAAATTCAAGCACTTGCACGAGTTAAAATGCGGTAATGCACAGTTACTGCGGACCTGTGAAGTACCATTTATTGAAATGCTCACTACCAGTTACTGTGTGTCTTTTCGGAAATGATGAGTTTAAACTAAGTGAGTAAAAGCAACGTTTGTTCGGTCTGAGGAGCGAAACGGAGAACAAAGTTGTTGACACCGCCTCTGGCAGACTGCTTGAATCTGAAGACACAGCTACCTGAAGGGCTAACTTCAATGCTAAGTAACTCGGAAGTGTAACAATGTATCGATTTTTTAACAGTTATTTCTTACCAAAACCTCCCCTACAACACCCCTATCAGCTTTTCAGAATGTTTCCGACCGCCCAGTATATTTGCATGTACGAATTTCATATCCAACTCGCCTGCACTGTAAAATATTAAATTATTCAGCATTGCACGATATTCGTTTCTGTATATGGTAGTGCTTGACTGCTGAATAGGAAACTTCGAGCAGCTCACTGTTTAACACAGCAACGAGAAAAGCAATTAAGTCGATTATATATAAATACTTGTTTTTATTGCACTGTTGTAGGCCAACCCTTTTGTGGTAGACAAACTATGCTGACACGTAAAAAAAAGGTAGGAGGAAAAGAAATAATAGTTTGACAGACAGAAATACAGTCATTGTTAATATCAGGTTCAACCAAATGATAAATTCCCTAAGAGGTTACAGGCTAATAAGAAAATGCTTGCTTATTATATTTATTTCCTACATCATAGCAGATGTTAGGAAAGAAGTTCCTTTATCTTTGAAAGGGTGCAAAGATGTTAGATATTAGGGAAGCATACTTTACTCAATATCAAACTTCATACATCTGTCGATAGTGTGGAAAATGGTTGTAGTACTAAATTGCAGCAGACAGGATACGGAATGCATCAATTGAAATATAATTAATCAGAAAATATACGTCAAACTCCGACGGATTGTAGTCATAGGAATGAAAATTTAAAACATAATGGTACAATGGCTAGAACCATCTTCAAGATATTCACTGAAAATTTTCTCACATATCCTTTGGGACCCGCAATTCTTATGTGTGCTGTTTTTATCCAGTGGTTTGTTAGTAAAGTATGTATGTATGTATGTAGAACTGTAAACGGATCCTAGCCAAGGCTCTACATACGTTACGTACCAATAATAATGGAGATGTAACCCTTGTGCACAATTTCTTGTTAAGCCGCCACACAAGGACAATTATATTTAAAAATTACAGGGTCGCCACTAGCCAAAGCCCCGCCTAACAATTAAGAAAAAACCGAACTGGAAATTATCAGTTTGATTAAATTAAGAATTAAATTATAAGAATGAAATTTTTGTAAAGAAACTAACAAGATGAACAGCATTGTATGTTGTATGTCAATTTGCTTGTTTAATTAAATGTGAATGCCTTAATTTTGAGACAGTACACCCGTTCACTCTGATTTTTCTCCCATTTTTGTTCATCACAATCAAGCAGATTAAATTTTTAAAAAATCAAGGAATAGAATATTAATTTTAAAAGTGGCATCAATGATAGAGATAAAGGACGCAGAATTTATCTTTTACGTAGCACATTTATTTCATGACTGAATATGATGCACATCCTATGAATACACATGACTGGTACTGGTACCTGAATAAAAAAATTTAACTAAATAATTCGCCAAAAAATGGTAGAATAAAACACACAAAAGGGAAGTGGAACACAATAATTCAATCATTCCATCTACGAGGGTCAGTCAAAAAGTAATGCCTCCTATTTTTTTTTCTATGTTTAATTGTCAGGAAATTTAAATGCAATTACATAGGTTGAAAACCACAACATTGAGGATCATTTTGTCATTTTTCAATGTAATCTCCGCCCATCTCTACAGTTTTGGTCCATCTTTGAACAAGGGCATGTATCCCAGCACGGTAAAAATCACAGCTCTGCTTCCTAAGCCATTGACGCACGGATGTTTTGACGGCCTCCTCATCTTCAAAATGAATCCCACGATGAGCTTCTTTTAGTGGCCCGAACAGATGGAAGTCTGATGGTGCCAGGTCAGGGCTGTATGGGGGATGAGGCAAAACTTCACATCCAATTTTGACAATCTCGTCAGAGGTGTGACGACTCGTGTGTGGTCTTGCATTGTCATGCAAAAGAAGAACATCTGCCATTGATTTTGTTGGGCGAACTCGCTGAAGACGTGCTTTAAGTTTGTTGAGGGTTGTGACGTATTGAACAGAATTTATTGTGCATCCCTGCTCCAAAAAATCAACCAGAATCACACCCTCTGTATCCCAGAAAACTGTTGCCATAACTTTCCCTGCCGATCGCACAGTTTTGAATTTTTTCTTCCTCAGCGAGCTTGTGTGACGCCACTCCATTGACTGCCTCTTTGATTCGGGTTCAAAAAAATGCACCCATGTTTCGTCCCCGGTCACAATTTTTTTCAGAAACTCATCTCCCTCCAAACGGAAGCGCTGCAAGTGTTGGGAGGCTATTGTTTTCCTTGCCTCTTTATTCTGATCGGTTAACATTCTTGGAACCCACCGTGCACAAACTTTTGAGTACCCCAATTGTTTAATAATCGTGATCACACTGCCTTTACTAAGAGAAATAATGCGACACACTTCATCTGCAGTCACCCGACGGTCACCACGAATGATGTCATCAACTTGCTGAATGTTGTGTGGAGTCACTGCACTCACCGGCCTGCCGCTCCGCTTTTCGTCAGTCAACGGTGTTTGCCCTTCAGCTTCCTTACAACGACGAACCCATCGTCTAACAGTGCTGACATCCACTGTCACAACACCATACACCTTCTTCAGTCTTTCATGAATGCGTATGGGCGTTTCACCTTCTGCATTCAAGAATTCAATCACACAACGCTGTCTCAAACGAACATCGATGTCGGCCATCTTACAAACTTCTGCTGTGCTGCCACCTGTTGACACAGAAAGTTACTACTGCAGTGGATTGCAGAAGAAGGTTTGAGGAATGGCGCCAAATTCAAATTTTTCACTTAACTTAATTTCTTTAAGTAGAAAAAAAATGGGAGGCATTACTTTTTGACTGACCCTCGTACATACCCACGACAGAAATAGTTCAGAGATATACCTATCACCTTTACGCTCATGCACTAGCTTGGAAAGAGATTTATCCGATTCGCAAGGTTTTGTGGAGTAGATATACGACATGGAAACCGCACCTTCCGCTTACGAACGGCCGAACTTCAGCACGTGGTAAACTTGATTACCAGTTAACTGTTCAGAAATTAGACATTAAACCAAGAACAAATGTAAGAAATTTTAATGGTGCAATACCAGAATGATTTTGCCATACGAAATAAAATTAACTCGACAAGGCAGAAACCCCTCCAACTGTTTCAAATTACACGTGGTCCGTTCAGAAACAAACCGTTACAAACATTTCCTATATGCACACGAAAAACTTATATTTTACTGAAATTATAACACACGAAACAATTAAACAGGTAATATGAAAATCTATTGCAGTGCAGTAGTAGACCAGAAGGGTCATCGGTTACCAAACACTAGGCGAACACAAAGAGACAATACCATTTTCCACGAAAACATAGAAAATAAGAACAATAAAAATGACACTCGCTCGAAAACACTATTATTCTCACGTTCACCCGAAGCTGTACTGACTAGCTTTTCCTAAACATATTCACTGCTAGAAGTTCTACACCATGATGTCCGAAAGGAACAAAGTAACTTCCGCACTTTTTATTTCAACCGCTATCTTCGCCGATTTTTTTTAACAAAATAATTATGCCACATTCCGAAAATACAGAACTACACACGCTCCACTTAAGCTGACGTGCTTAAATATTCCACTGGGGGCCGAACCGCACAACAGCCCTAGGTTCGGTGTGGGGCGGCGGTGGGGTGAGTAGACTGCTGTAGCCTGTTGTGAGGTTGTGTACCACCGAGGGCTAATGCGGGGACGAAGCCTCTCCGTCGTTTCTAGGTCTCCAGTTCAATACATACATACTGTCCCCTACTGTATTACGTGATTCCTGCGAACGATCGACACCTGTGCGGCCTGGATAGGTGGCAATTACTGATGAGCTCCTAAAAAACTTTTAAGTTACTCTGCAAAGAGGATAATTTCCAACTGTGGAACGGCTTTCGGAGGTGATGCCCTATTCACAAAACATCTTCCGAACGAACGCCTGACATCTTCAGTGGCACCGAAAACTGATAATCCACAATGACCCATTTTCCAAAGATGAGTAAAAAAATCAGAAAACCAAAGTTTTTAATGTCATATGTAATGCCCCAAAAAGTGATGGAAATGGCTCCATTGCATAAGACTCAGCCGCGATTGGCATTTGGTCCTTCAAGTAGACCATAAACGTGATGTCAGGTAAAAGTAACTCAGCTGTGCGATGCTCTCGCTACATGTTTACAGCGCAAATTGGAGCAGCGTTTAAAATCGTAATTATTTTTGTTCCAAGTGACATCACAAGTGACTGTTTTGTTGTTGTTAGGCATGCGTATTTTTGAAACTGAACAATATAAATGTGAGTTTTATAGAGTTTAATGATCTACTTCGTTTCAACATGAAGTTCAGCGTACGGTCCTTTGATTTTTTTTCCCGAGATCTTTCACCACGAGGCACTATAGCGTTTCTAACGTTAAGATGCGCTGCGTCCGACTAAGAGTGGCGCGCTATAGAGCTGCGACTGTTAAGTTGGTTTCATTGCGTAATTGTAAAGTGAAACCAACTACGCTTGCCTCATTGTCAGTTTCAAATGACTAAATTTATAAGTTTCTAAAAGTTAAAGCTGGGTATTTCAGGGAATACGTAACAGTGCAGGCGGCGGGAAATCTTTGATACTCAATACAAGCAGTTTGATTTTAAAACATTGTTGAAAAACTGAAGAAATTATTCTATAATAAGACAAAAAAAAACATTTAAATTTCACGCAGACATTACAGTGCAGATTCTGTCATGCGGATTCGGTGGTAGCGTAGATCCTTTCAAACAGTGTTGCGTGAATACTGCGAAAACGTTAGAGAAAGTTTTCAGTGGTATGGTATGCCTGCTTCGGTTCATCAAGCAGTGATTCATTGTCCACTCATCATCGAATGAACACCACTATCAATCGAGCAATTGTCCAAGGCATCTCAGTAACTACAAACCAAAAACGTGTCCGCGAAAATCTGCCAGAGAAAATACCATGATGGATGTTCTAAACTGGTTGCTTTTGTCATCAAATCCTTAATTTCTAGTTCACAATTTAAACCACTAGACAAATCTAAAGTATTATCATCTGAGGCCACAAAATTTTTGTTATGTGCCTCCAGCGTGCTGACGTTGGAATTGATCCGCAACTTTCCTGTGACTCCAATAACTGTTATAAAAACCACCTTAAGCCTCACAGGAAGAACATTTGCCGGCCGCTGTGGCCGAACGGTTCTAGGCGCTTCAGTCCGGAACAGCGCTGCTGCTCCGGTCACAGGTTCGAATCCTGCCTCGGGCATGGATGTGTGTGATGTCCTTAGGTTAGTTAGGTTTAAATAGTTCTAAGTCTAGGGGACTGATGACCTCAGATGTTGAGTCCCATAGTGCTTGGAGCCATTTTGAAGAACATTTATTTATTAATGACCAGCTTCGGACTATCTGCCCTTTATCAAATCAGCCATAATGTCAATCTTGCTTTACACCAGTCGTACAAGTGGAAATTGGTCATGAAATTAGTAACTCTGATAACAGATAGCGTGACCTCCACGCGTGATCATCTCTAACTTTTAGAGCAAAAAACTGCTTTCACATATGCAGCAGCCACACCCAACAAAAGAGGACACGGGAAAATTTCTCAGACCGCTTTTATTCACGGTCACCAAGAGCGCTTCGCCGTTAACGTCTGGGCCGGTTTGATTGCCGATAATCTGATTGGTCCATATGTTCTCCCCAGACCACTGAATGTAAACACATACTTAATCTTCTTAAGGGGAATAGTACCATAGCTATTGGAACATGTCCCACTCAGCGTGCGACAGTGCATGTGTTACCAGCAAGTTGGTGCATCTGCGCCCTTCACTCATGCAGTGCGAAATAATTTGGGTGAGACCTTTGGTGCGAACTGTATAACGTACGGTAGCCGGTGGCTTGGCCTGCACGCTTTCCCGACTCGACAACCCGCAAGTTTTTCGTCTGGAGGCATCTGAAATCTGTCGTTTACGAAACACCTATCAAGACGGATGAAGAGCTGATAGCGCGAATTATGGCAACCTCTGATGCAATCCCCACTTTGTCAGTGGTGCTTGAAAGGACGCGACAATCACTTAGTCATCGTTGCGTTTGCAAATAAACGTCAGCCCCACCTTTCTTTTGCCTTGGTGTCACAAAAGAAACTGAAAATGTTCCGCTGTAGGCCTGCTACCATGTCGACTCCGATGACATGTTGTATGCCCACCTTTGCGCTCCATTTCAAGCAAAGGCTGGTTTTTCACCCATCACTTAGTCATCGTTGCGTTTGCAAATAAAGATCATGAAACGTCAGCCCCACCTTTCTTTTGCCTTGGTGTCACAAAAGAAACTGAAAATGTTCCGCTGTAGGCCTGCTACCATGTCGACTCCGATGACATGTTGTATGCCCACCTTTCCGGCGGCACGCGACGCTGTTAAATGACGCCTAGCGCTGAACGCTACGGTTTGCGGATAAGGGTTATCAAGTGAAAGTTGTTTGTTATGACCCACTCTACCAGTCATCCCAGTTTTTACATTCGTTCTAGGAACACCTTGTATAGACTCAGCAGAGGCGAATGGGGAAACACCAGTAAACTCCCAAATCTTTCAAGATTCGAACTCCCGTATATAAAACAGCTTCAAATATTTGATTACTTTACAAACGAGTTCATGTGTTAAATATTTGCCTTTCAGTATGCAAGCGAGAAAAAGTTTGGGAAAAATTCGGACTACGCTTAAAGTTTGCTAAAAGTCCGTAAGTGATTTCACTAGGAAACGGTGGTTGAACATAATAAATTTGCGCTCCATTTCAAGCAAAGGCTGGTTTTTCACCCATCTCACTGTTGATGGCGACATATGTCCTCGTAAAATGACATAATTTTGCAGGTACATTCACTGCCATATGTGGATGCTGTCTGAAAAGAGTGTTGCGACTAGAGTTAGTGGTAAAGGAGTAATAAATTAAAACGTCATAACTGATACTCAAATTTTACTCCACGAACAGAGAAAATGTAGTAAACGATAAGCATTTTTCCTTTCATCATTTTGAGGGGTGAGGAGGGTGTCAGCCAGAAGAAGTTTCGTAAAGTTTTGAAATTACTTGTAAAATTTGTTGGAAGCCTCTAAGTGCTCTCATTCTGAAACACTAGATTATTGAAATCCGTGTATATGCGCGCTGTCAGGCAGACTGCCTGAAATCAAACACATAGTTTCTAACTGTAATGCTTATCTTATTGTGTCAAACTTTAAATGTAAGATTATAAGAGGGATGTTCGGAAAGTAAGTTCCGATCGGTCAAGAAATGGAAACCACTGTGAAAATCTAATAAAGCTTTTCAAACATGTGTTCGACAGTGTCTCTAGTATGTCTGTCGGTTTCATCACTTCGCTCTTTTCAATTCTGAGCTCATCGTGAGCACATAAAGACGCGTAGAAAATAGTGTCTCCCGCCAAGTATGAGGTCCTGGTGAGAGATTTCGCCTGATGTTACGCAGCCCACGTTACAGAACTGTCATACGGTTCCTGTTTCGTGAAAATTCTCGGTCGCAATCTGCAGGGGCAATGAAAATGTTCCTGCAGCGTTTTCGATGGGAAGTGTTTGATCACCCGCACTACAGCCCGTAATTGGCTCCCTCTGTTTTTCATCTCTGCTCACATTAACTACTGGCTATGAAGACAACATTTTCGCAAAAACAGCGAGCAATAGATGAGAGAAGAGAATTGGCGGGAAGCACAGGCGGCTGCCTTCTATGACGAGGGTATTGGAAAGTTGGTACAACGCTAAGACAAAGGTCTAAGTCGGAGTGATGAATATGTAGAACAGTGGCTGGAAGCTGCAGCTAACTGTTGCAGATAAAATATTTCTGATTTTCACAGCGGTTTCCGTTTCGCGATCAATCGGAACTTACTTTCCGAATAGCCCTAGTACCTTTTGAAGAACATATTATGACACCATTTTAAATTTTTAAATTCTGTCAATTATTACGTGAAATATTCGAAATAGAAGTTTTGTTGTCTCTACGCTCCAACTGGAACGGGATTCCGAGTTCCGGGATAGCGTTTTAATGATAAGAATTCCAAATACGCTACAGACTGCATAGGGGAAATCTAATGACATACTGACATAAGGGACTTTGACAAAGGGCATACCGTTATGACCCGGCGCCTGCGATCGTGCATTTCCGAAACGGCGAAGCTGGTCGGCTGTTTGCGTGTTACTGTCGGGAGGATCAATGCATAGTGCTTGGAGGACGCTAAAACCACGTGTCGGCGAGAAGGTGTTGGACGTCCACAACTCGTGACAGAACGTGGAGATCTGTAAAGCGGGATAGACGGCGATCTGTGGCAGATCTGACAACAGAATACAATGATGGTGCAAACACAAGTGTTTCGGAGCACACCGTTCAGCGAACATCGTTAAACATATGGATCCGCAGCAGACAACACCTGCGTGTTCCCAAGTTGATTCAGCGACATCGTCAATTACGATTGCATTGGCCACAGAATCATTGAGACTGAACTGTGGATCAATCGAAATGTCACCTGGTCGGATGAATCATTTTTCTTGTTAGATTAGGTTGGCGGTCGTCTCTAGATGCGCTGTGCTCCAAGTGAATGGTTTCCGAAACATTCACATTGTCACGGACACAAGCCGAAGAGGTCAGTATTACTGAGATGACAGAAGTCATGGGATAGAGACGTGTACATGTACAGATGGCGGTAGTATCGCGTACACAATGTACGAAAGGCCAGTGCATTGACGGAGCTGTCACTTGTACGCAGATGACTCATGTCAAAAGATTTCCGTTGTGATTAAATCCGCACTATGGGAATTTGAGTTTGAACCCGGAATGCTACTTGGAGCTAGATGCGTGGGACATTCCATTTCGGAAATTGTTAGGGAATTCAATATTCTGAGATCTACAGTGTCAAGAGTCTGCCGAGAATACCAAATTTCAGGCATTGCCTCTCACCATGAGCAACGCAGTGCCCGACGACCTTCACTTAACGACCGAGAGCAGTAGCGTTTGCATAGAGGCGTCAGTGCTAATAGACAAACAGCACTGCGTAAAAGAGCCGCAGTAATCAATGTGGGACGCGAGTCCCTTTACTAAGGTTGTAATGAAATCTTTAATAATTTTCCGTATATGGAAAATAGGTGAGACAGTAACTTGTCCTCTCTCAGTGTGTGTTCATTGGAGACAAAGGTATACTCAAGACTGCCCCACGGAAGTGTGATAGGGCCGTTTTTTTTTTTTTTTTTTTTTTTTGTATACATTAATGATCTGACGGATAGGGTGAGCAGCAATCTGCGACTTTTTGTTGAAGTTTTGATGTACGGAGAAGAGTCGTCGCTGACTGGCTGCAGGAGGGGAGGATGCAGTATGATTAAAATAGAACTCATATTTGATGTGATGAATGGCTTCTTGTATTAGATGTGGAAAAACATAAGTGAATACAGATTAATAGGAAAAACAGTCGTGTAATGTGCGGAAACAGTGTCAGTGGCACGCTGCTTGACACAGTCACTTCGATTAAATCTCCAGCCATAACCACACAAACGGACGTGAAATGAAACGAGTCCGTGAGATTGGTTGTACGGAAGGTGAATGGTCGACTTCGGTTCATTGGGAAAATTCTGGAAATGTGTAGCTAATTAGTAAAGGAGAGCAGGTACAGAACACTAGTGTGATCCATTTCTGAGTAGTGCTCGAGTGATTGTGATCCCCACCAAGTCGGATTAAAGGAAGACATCGAAGCGTTTCAGAGGCGTGCTGTTAGATTTGTCACCGGTAAGTGTAGTGTAACGACGTAAGTTTTGTATAAATGATTTTCTTTTGACATATGACCATGTGCAGACTTCGTCACCAACGTCAGTTACAACACTTCAAAATTATTTAAACTCTTTTTAAAGTGGTCGCTGAATGGTTCTTGAACGAAACTGTAATTAAAACATCATCATTTGAGTCGTATGCGCAGAATTACGTCACTCAGTCCAATTGGTTTGCGCAAACTTTTTTCTATTTAGATGTCGTTTGTTTCTTCTCAGAAATTATATTAATGCAAGTTATCTGCTTTAATAAATATTAGAACCACATTGAATAAACTTTCAAGACTCAAACTCGCGATGAACGTTGTCAAAAATTAATAATCTTGTCAAATAAATTAGTAATACTTCTTCCTTAACATAAGTCTTCATAAATAAATTCTCGGAACACGTATTTAAACTTTTGTAGTATACACTAGTTTATTATCTTCCTATATACTACATATAGACGTGAACCTGAGCCTTGACAAGATAGGACTGAACATTTACAACATGATTAAACTTTCTATGACGTCATTGTTGTAGAAACATTACAAATTCTTATTTTTTCAGTTTTTAGAAGCACGACGCAACAACTCGGTTTCAGGATCTTCTGTTGCTCTTTGGCTGTCGACCCGCGACGTATAGTGGCCAGCAATTTTCTCTCTGGTCCCGGCAGTGAAGATGCTGTTCCCGTTCGTTGCGCCGCCCTCTCCGTACATGAAACATAAAAATAAATACAAAACTTTAGATAATTCACAACCATTACAAATATTACAAAATACATAAACAAAACACTAAATTAAACTTATATTCACCTGCAAACTGGGCTGACACTGGTGGATGGATGACGCTTCAATTTCACGTCTCACTACATACGAGGGCAGTTCACTAAGTAATGCAACACATTTTTTTCTGAATCAGGGGTTGTTTTATTCAGCATTGAAATACACCAGGTTATTCCCCAATCTTTTAGCTACACAACACTATTTTTCAACGTAATCTCCATTCAATGCTACAGCCTTACGCCACCTTGAAATGAGGGCCTGTATGCCTGCACGGTACCATTCCACTGGTCGATGTCGGAGCCAACGTCGTACTGCATCAATAACTTCTTCATCATCCGCGTAGTGCCTCCCACGGATTGCGTCCTTCATTGGGCCAAACATATGGAAATCCGACGGTGCGAGATTGGGGCTGTAGGGTGCATGAGGAAGAACAGTCCACTGAAGTTTTGTGAGCTCCTCTCGGGTGCGAAGACTTGTGTGAGGTCTTGCGTTGTCATGAAGAAGGAGAAGTTCGTTCAGATTTTTGTGCCTACGAACACGCTGAAGTCGTTTCTTCAATTTCTGAAGAGTAGCACAATACACTTCAGAGTTGATCGTTTGACCATGGGGAAGGACATCGAACAGAATAACCCCTTCAGCGTCCCAGAAGACTGTAACCATGACTTTACCGGCTGAGGGTATGGCTTTAAACTTTTTCTTGGTAGGGGAGTGTGTGTGGCGCCACTCCATTGATTGCCGTTTTGTTTCAGGTTCGAAGTGATGAACCCATGTTTCATCGCCTGTAACAATCTTTGACAAGAAATTGTCACCATCAGCCACATGACGAGCAAGCAATTCCGCACAGATGGTTCTCCTTTGCTCTTTATGGTGTTCGGTTAGACAACGAGGGACCCAGCGGGAACAAACCTTTGAATATCCCAACTGGTGAACAATTGTGACAGCACTACCAACAGAGATGTCAAGTTGAGCACTGAGTTGTTTCATGATGATCCGTCGATCATCTCGAACGAGTGTGTTCGCACGCTCCGCCATTGCAGGAGTCACAGCTGTGCACGGCCGGCCCGCACGCGGGAGATCAGACAGTCTTGCTTGACCTTGCGGCGATGATGACACACGCTTTGCCCAACGACTCACTGTGCTTTTGTCCACTGCCAGATCACCGTAGACATTCTGCAAGCGCCTATGAATATCTGAGATGCCCTGGTTTTCCGCCAAAAGAAACTCGATCACTGCCCGTTGTTTGCAACGCACATCCGTTACAGACGCCATTTTAACAGCTCCGTACAGCGCTGCCACCTGTTGGAAGTCAATGAAACTATACGAGACGAAGCGGAAATGTTTGAAAATATTCCACAAGAAATTTCCGGTTTTTTCAACCAAAATTGGCCGAGAAAAAAATGTGTTGCATTACTTATTGAACTGCCCTCGTAAGTACGATCAACACTCGAGTATTACGGAAACACTCCGTGAATTTCAATGCAGGAAAGAAAACACACTTTTCACAAAACTCTAAAAAAATGGCTCTGAGCACTATGGGACTTAACATCTGTGGTCATCAGTCCCCTAGAACTTAGAACTACTTAAACCTAACTAACCTAAGGACACCATACACATCCATGCCCGAGGCAGGATTCGCACCTGCGACCGCAGCAGTCGCGCGGCTCCGGACTGAGCGCCTAGAACCGCGAGACCACCGCGGCCGGCCACAAAACGCTATTAAGAATGTTTAGAAACCGGAATTTGCCACAGGCTGCAGAAAGAAACTGACATATATATCGTGTAAGGACTGTGAAAACAAGATGAGAGAAGTCAGGGTACGTATACGTGCATATTGACAGTCGGTATACTCTCGCTCCATTTGCGAGTGAAACAGGAAAGAGAATAACTAGCAGTCGTACAAGGCATCCTTCGCCGTGCACCTTGTGGTGGTATGGGGATTATGTATGCATTTGTACGTCGTTGGTCCGGATGCATACTCAAAGGATGGTGGAATATAAAATACACTGCCAGACAAAATCAAGTGAAGAATACACAAGGTGTGGAGGAAAAGAAATGGAACCTCAAGGGTTGAAAGGGTAAGTGATTACAAAATCGAGTACGTTATACAATGAATTTAGCAATTTAAGCCCACTTTTCAGTTTGATGTTGCAATCCTTCCAGCTATATCAGCGCACTGTTTCTATTGGGAGAGGTCTTAAAGCCGTCGTATTCTGTCCTGAAGCAAGCGGACTCACGACTCTAGTAACTCGTCATTGATATCCGGGATACTGACACTGGAACGGAGGCGATATCCGAGCTGGCCCCACGTAAGTTTCACCGTGGATTATTTGGGGACCTTTCTGGCAATGGGAGTACCTCAACATCCGACAGACAGTTCGTACATACACGAGTCGTGTCCCTGTAGAAAAATGGCAATACGAAAGGCCCCATGAAAGATAAGACATGAGGATGCCAGATGTCCGTGTCGTCAGAGTTCCCTCAGCCACTACCAGCCATATGTGGACACCATACCTGATGGCTCCCAACAACATATCGCCAGGAGTTATACTGCTGTCCTTCTTCAAAACACTGGGAGAATAGGACCTCTCCCTATGTTGCCGTCATGCTCACTGATGACGGTCCGGAATACTGCAAAACCATGAATCACTGCTGAACACAATGTAACGCCATTCATAGCAGTCTATGCTTCCCCAAACTCAGGTGCTCGTTTTGTCTTGTTAATGGCTGCCAACGCGAGGGAAGATAATTCTCTAATACGGCTGTTTCTGGTTTCCGATCAATGGTTCAGGATGACACAGAATGTTGCAGTTAGACCGTTACTTATTATCGGATGGTAGGCGCTAATGTGAAGGGGTTACGATGTGCTCTGTGCACTATACGCCGATCCTCCCTTGTGGTGGCCAGATGTGGTCGACCGAAACCTTGACGATAACTACGCTTGCCCTTACATTCCTATGCAGCCTAATATCGGGTTCACTGTCACATCCAAATGTCCCACAAATCTGGATATTGCACGATCCGACTAGACGGCCAGATTGAGACCCACAGTGGAGACTCTATCAAACTCTGTCAGGTGTTGATGACGTTGTCTCAGACGAGTAGCTGGCATTTCCGTGTCATTCACAGTGATCACTCAAAAACTGCCGCTGTTCGCGCCCCTTGTGTACCCTTTAGGAAAGAATGGTTCACCTGGAAAGGAGACAGCATATAGGTGCTACCTACTTTTGAGTAACGTTCGAGTGTTTCGGATCCGTACCAAGTTGGATTGAAGTTAGACATCGAATCAATTCAGAAGCAGGCGGCTAGATTTGTCACCGGTAGGTTCGAACAATAAGTAGGTTTTACGGAGATACTTCGGGAATCCCTGGAGGGAAGGCGACGTTATTTTCAAAAAACACTATGAGCACATTTTGAGAACCAGCATTTGAAGCTGACTGCCGAACGATTCTACTGCCGCCAACATACAATGCGAGTAAGGACCACGAAGACAAAATACACTACTGGCCATTAAAATTGCTACACCAAGAAGAAATGCAGATGATAAACGGGTATTCATTGGACAAATATGTTATACTAGAACTGACATGTGATTACATTTTCACGCAATTTGGGTGCATAGATCCTGAGAAATCAGTACCCAGAACAACCACCTCTGGCCGTAATAACGGCCTTGATACGACTGGGCATTGAGACAAACAGAGCTTGGATAGCGTGCGCAGGTACAGCTGCCCATGCAGCTTCAAGACGATACCACAGTTCATCAAGAGTAGTGACTGGCGTATTGTGACGAGCCAGTTGCTCGGCCACCATCGACCAGACGTTATCAGTTGGTGAGAGATCTGGAGAATGTGCTGGCCAGGGCAGCAGTCGAACATTTTCTGCATCCAGAAAGGCCCTTACAGGACCTGCAACATGCGGTCGTGCATTATCCTGCTGAAATATAGGGTTTCGCAGGGCTCGAATGAAGGGTAGAGCCACGGGTCGTAACACATCTGAAATGCAACGTCCACTGTTCAAAGTGCCGTCAATGCGAACAAGAGGTGACCGAGACGTGTAACCAATGGCACCCCATACCATCACGCCGGGTGATACGCCAGTATGGCGATAACGAAACACGGGTGCGACCATCATGATGCTGTAAACAGAACCTGTATTCATCCGAAAAAATGACGTTTTGCCATTCGTACACCCAGGTTCGTCGGTGAGCACACCATCGCAGGCGCTCCTGTCTGTGATGCAGCGTCAAGGGTAACTGCAACCATGATCTCCGAGCTGATAGTCCATGCTGCTGCAAACGTCGTCGAACTGTTCGTGCAGATGGCTGTTGTCTTGCAAACGTCCACGTCTATTGACTCAGGGATCGAGACATGGGTCCACGATCCGTTACAGCCATGCGGATAAGATGCCTGTCATCTCGACTGCTAGTGATACGAGGCCGTTGGGATCCAGCACGGCGTTCCGTATTATCCTCCTGAACCCACCGATTCCATATTCTGCTAACAGTCATTGGATCTCGACCAACGCGAGTAGCAATGTCGCGATACGATAAACCGCAATCGCGATAGGCTACAATCCGCCCTTTATCAAAGTCGGAAACGTGATGGTACGCATTTCTCCTCCTTACACGAGGCATCACAACAACGATTCACCAGGCAACGGCCGGCCGAAGTGGCCGTGCGGTTAAAGGCGCTGCAGTCTGGAGCCGCAAGACCGCTACGGTCGCAGGTTCGAATCCTGCCTCGGGCATGGATGTTTGTGATGTCCTTAGGTTAGTTAGGTTTAACTAGTTCTAAGTTCTAGGGGACTAATGACCTCAGCAGCTGAGTCCCATAGTGCTCAGAGCCATTTGAACCAGGCAACGCCGGTCAACTGCTGTTTGTGTATGAGAAATCGGTTGGAAACTTTCCTCATGTCAGCACATTGTAGGTGTCGCCACCGGCGCCAACCTTGTGTGAAAAACCTAATCATTTGTGTATCACAGCATCTTCTTCCTGTCGGTTAAATTTCGCGTCTTTGGCAAGTCATCTGCGTGGTGTAGCAATTTTAATGGCCAGTGGTGTACGAGAGATTAGGGCTCATACGGAGATACATAGACAGTCGTTTTACCCTCGCTCTATTTGCAACAGGAAAGGTAATGACAAGTAGTGGTACAGGATACCCTCCGCCAGGCACCGCATGATGGCTTGCAGAGTGCCTTTGTATATATAGATGTAGAATTCTAACTTTCTTCATTTATATATCCCCAGATGGTGTGTAGGTATCCGAAATCACGTTGACATCCGTCCGTGCCTTCAAGGTGCATAACTTTTTTGTAAGGCAGCGCAACAAAAAAGCAACCTGTGACTACTACCCGTCACAAGTAGCATTAAAAGGGCATTGTCACTAAGCCCCTACCTTCCTCTATGGCGATACCACTAGAGCCCGGCCCTGCTGCAGTACGGTAACAGAGAAACCTGCATGTCTGACTCGGGGGAGGAGCCCTGAACAGCTGTCGTGCCGATACCTTCCGGCGGGGAGTTTTTTGCCGCCGGGCGGCTGTGAGGTCGCGTGCCTGCCATTGCTCCTCGTCCTGAGGTCGGTGTCCCGTTTCAAGCGCCCTCACCAGACACGCTGCCCGCTCTCGTAACCGCACCCGACCCCGCACTGACCGCTGTTACCGAGTTACACCTGGCCACTCACAAACAGGTTAAAGAGCGTCAAAATATATCCATAGAACATTCAGGCGATTCCAACCGCACCAGATAGGTCCGTGTCAAGTTTTCCGATGGATTGGTTCAAATGGCTCTAAGCACTATGCGCCTTAACATCTGAGGTCATCAGTCCCTAGACTTAAAACTACGTAAACCTAACTAATAAGGACATCACACACATCCATGCCCGAGGCAGGCTTCGAACCTGCGACCATAGCAGCCACGTGGTTCCGGACTGAAACGCGTAATCCGATGGATTCCCTTATCCTACGCATAACAACCTTATTGATGTTGTCTGGACCGAGGAGCTCACTCAGATATCCCACGATTCCAGCTGCGTAAATGGAGTCAGGCTCGAACGTGGCGGCGATGTCACTTGGCATACAGTTCCACTTCCGACTGCCGCGATTCCAATAGTAGCGTCAAACGTCGCATGGGGACGACTTGTGGGCCTCTACGGGTTGGAGTTGTGCCTTCCCCTTTCAAAAATGGCTCTGAGCACTATGGGACTTAACATCTGAGATCATCAGTCCGCTAGATCTTAGAAATACTTAAACCTAACTAACCTAAGGACATCACACACATCCATGCCCGAGGCAGGATTCGAAGCTGCGACCGTAGCGGTCGCGCGGATCCAGAGTGAAGCGCCTAGAACTGCTTGGTCACAGCTGCCGGCCTTTCCCTTTCCACGGAGTTTGAGATGATTTATCCAGCCATTTGTAAGAGGACCTAAACTTTAATGTGGACCGTGAATTACATTGCAGTTCTGTCATTTTCCACATTAAGAAGCTAAAGAAACATGCGACAGATAAAAATCGTACGACCGGCAGGGTCTATGTACCCATATTCTGTGTGGCTCATTGGTCAAGTGCCAGAACAACTTCTCAAGTTTGTGTTTGTGGTACAGTTTGGACATTAAGACGTCCCTAACGATGTATTTCAGTGCAAGCTTTATTTTGAAATAAATTCTCTATTACAAAAATCCAAATGAAAAAATGGGCACTTTCGGACGTTGTCCGCTGTCGATGAGTAGAACATAAGAAATAATAAATACACGCAGCACAGTGTTTTCGCTAGTTGGCGGATCTGTGAGTGTTTTTCAGGGAACGACTACACTTGGAAAAAATAAACTATGGTTGTGTGGGAGGAACACAACGATAAGACGGGATATTATCGGAATTTTTGCACCAAAACGTATGGGACAAGCACTTCGGAGCGTAGGAAATATGCCAGCCACTACCCCATTCTCTTCTTGTCTATGAAACACACAATCTTGTCTGTGACGTGGAGGTTCTGTAGCATCGGGCGACTAAACACTCGTGGTTGCAGGCAGGATCCACAACGACTTAACGAATAACCGGCGCGCGATACAAATTATGTATGTACTGCCCCTCAAACTTCCTCGGGACCTCTTATTGGCGATCCTAGACTAATTCTCTGCGCTGCTATACATTCACTCTCAATATAAATAAGTATCGCCAGCCTCGCTTTGACCCATGAGATAGACTTAAAACAGTGACTTCTCCTACACCGGTGAACAATTTACTGTACCATTCCAATTACTTTTACAATACTCTCAGATCCGACCACTGGATTGGAAAACGAGCTTTCCAAACAGTCATAACACAACCTCAAGCTGCTTTGTAGCCTCTCCTATCGATCATATCACCCATAATCAAAAAAAACAACAGTTAAAGTCGAAAAGGAAAAGATCAGCCACCAAAACAACGCTATCACCCGGCTGGAGACCCGAGAAACCTTCATCAAAACAACTTATGTCAAATTTTCAGGGAAACAAATATAGGCCGGCCGGGGTGGCCGTGCGGTTCTAGGTGCTTCAGTCTGGAACAGCGCGACCGCTACGGTCGCAGGTTCGGATCCTGCCTCGGGCATAGATGTGTGTGATTTCCTTAGCTTAGTTAGGTTTAAGTAGTTCTAGGGGATTGATGATCTCAGAAGTTAAGTCCCATAGTGCTCACAGCCATTTGAACCATTTTTTTGAAACACATATAGTTCACTGACTTCTATAACACCTCGTCAAGTCCATCTCGTTCACTAAAACGCCACTATCTGGCTAGATACTTGGCCCCACCACCTCTGTAAGCCGAGCAAGTGCTCACAAAAAACCGGAAAACCGCTGAGCTCTTGACACATGTGTACGCGAAACACACTTGCTAACTATAGCAGAAAAAGAACTTTTTTCATCGCAGAGGATCACTCATTCCTTATGTCATACGAAAAACGTTTGTAAAACCTCACCTCCATCCCACACGGTCCGCGACTCGCCTGATACCATCGCGAGGGCTGCTTATCGAGAGAGACAACCAAATCACATTCGAACGGGCCATGGAAAACGTGGAGACCCTCTCCACAAGTGAGGGGATCTTCATCACCATCTTGTGATTGCGGCACCGTAGCATAGACAGTTGCTCATGAACTATTAAAGTGTCCTGGAAGTGCTTATAAGGGTCCGTTCGAAGATTTCCTGACAGTGACGAGTGGAGTGATGAACTGGTCTGTAGAACTTAAGGACGAGATACCACAACATATTGACTACTCGGTGGAAATTACTGAAAGTGCAGCAGCATGTTGCCAGAGGTCTCCCGGACGCACACAGAAAGCTGGATGTTGTGGAACACAACGTACTGGTCGTCGGGCAAAGAGACTACCTCCGTGCAGTAGCCGTGCCACTGTCAACTACAGCAGCAGCTTACTGCTACATTGTGCAACAGGCAAGAAAGGCCAGCCCCGAACAGTGGATGCAATTGCAACCACATTTCACAGGACTGCACCGTTTACAATGGTTCCAAGAGCATAGGTACTGGTCCAATGAAGAGCGAGGTCGGATGAGAGCAGATTCTGCCTGAGGGATCATTCTGGACACACACTGACATAACGACAGGTGGATACACGTAATACAACCAAGAAGGGCGTCAAGTATGATGGTTTTGGTGGTCCAGACGTTATGGTACGGGAAGGCATAATGTCCCATGGGGATACTAAATCGTTGAACACGGTACACTCACCGGTCAACATTATTGTGAAACTGTTCGTCTATCCAGGGGTGCATTTGAGCCTGACTTCATATTTATGGATGAAAAGGCGCGACCGCATCGAACAGCGCACCTGTAGGTTATCTTGGAACGATAGGGTATTCCGCGTATGGACTTGTCTGCCCGTTCCCCCGACTTCAGTACCGTAGAGCACGTATGGGACGCGTTGAGGAGGCTTACTGCAGTACGTCCACATGCACCAACGACCGTCCAACAGTTGTCAGTCGCCCTGGTGGAGGAATGGAACGCCCTGCCACATGAACTCCTTATCATGGATGTGCCCAGCATGGGAGCACGTTGGAGAGCGTCCATGGTGGTCACACTCGCTGTTAAGAACCATACCCCGCCTTTTGTGATGTCCAGAGTTACCATCATAAATCACGGTGAATTCAGTGTAATTATTGTCTTCGAATAAGAATATCATTTCTGTTCGTCTCACTGCGTATTTCTTTCAGTTATCTTCTGTGCTATACTGTAGCAGATCTTCATATATATGAATATTTTTAGCATGGTGCAGCAGAGTCAGCAACTGTAAAATGTAATTATATTAAATTTCAGCCTCCAGTTGCATAAGCAAAGAAACTTTACCTAGGTTTCGGCTATAATAATGTAGCCTTCTTCAGAAATGTCACAAAATAAAATTAAATTAAAACGTGCCAGATATTGGCCTTGTCAGACTGCGTCACTTCTACTAATGTTTTGCCGTTAGGCCACACCAACGGGCCAGACAGGTGGGCCGCGGGTGCTGAGTCGTAACTGGGCGCTGCGGGCAGCGACGCAGCGAGCTCAGCTGGTAGTCGCGCGCATGCGCGTGCGTAGTAATACAAACTTAAAACCTGTAAATATTAACTGAGATTATTATGGAAAATAGTTTATTACAATAGTTCAGACTATTAATGGCATTAAAACATTAAGGGTAGATCCAGAAAATAAAGTCGATAGCTGCCAACTGCAAGGTGGAATGAGTATAATATCTTTGAGGGTTAAGAGAGCTGGGCGCGCGCAGTAAAAAACTCTTGAGTCGCAACTAGGTGCCCGGAGGAAGCAGACGCGTGGTGACAGCTTTAGGGTAGGATTCGCGCTATGCACATTTTTTTTTTTTTTTTTTTTTTTTTTTTTTTGCACGCTCTGAGCAAACTGTAGCACATTAATAGGAGAAGCTATATAATGATTTCAAACTGGGTTTTGTTAGATAGTGTGCGGAGTTAGGATTTGTATGTCCAAGGTTTGACACAGTAAGCGTTTTGTAAAATTTTTTTGTAAGAGTGATTCGTGCTACAAAAATGGTGGAAATGGTAGTTTTTGTATATGACTTAAATTTTTAACAATATATATATATATATTGAGATCAACATTGTGTTTAAATCTAACAACCTGAATCATAATCCACATCCTTTGCTTGTATTGAATATGAAACTTTGCTTGTATTGAATATGAAAATGACTAGTAAAGTAAAGTTATCAACCAAATGAAAGAACGTAAAGAAAATGAGGCCTCTATGCAATATATATGTGCAGTTCATGGTTTGAAATCGATTTTGGTATAACTAGAGTTATCAAAGCAAAGTTATTTCAAATAACTAATTTTATGCCATTGCACAACTGACATTATTCAAGCCAAGATATAATTTCATTGAGTAAACATCAGGGCCAAAAGTTAATTTTTCAGTACCATCTTAATGCCATTGCACAAACGGCATTATTCTCTTAAACTTGTTTGCTGAGTCAAATAAATGTATTATTACTGGCAAAATGGAGGAGAGAACGAAAGAAATTCGCAGACGCAGTCAGATGCAAGTTTGTTGAATAATTATTTCGGAACAATTTTTTCTATGGTACTTCCAACCGTTCCATAAAGGCAAAAGACATATAAAAAGTACACTGTACGTAAGTATGAATAAACATTAACTGATAACATTATTTGTTACAACAGCTAGAAATGTTACTGGCAAATAAACCATAATAAATGAAGTTACAGTTCTATGAGAGGCAAATGACATTACATAGCGTAAAGGAACCTTTTAATAAGAAAAGGCTATAAGTTAAGGTCAACAGAGCCTGAAATGAGTGCAGTTTAGCTAAGAATTAACGCTGATTAATTGCTGATCACATACTGTATATCTAACCGCTAACCTGTATGAGACAATTGTCCTTATTATCATTCACAGGCGTTAATTCTTACCTAAGTTTCACACATTTCAGGCACTGTTAACCTTAACTTACGGCCTTTTCTTATCAAAAGGTTCCTTTACGCTATATGTCATTTGCGTCTCGTAGAACTGTACCTTCATTTATTATGGTTTATTTGCCAGTAACATTTCTAGCTGTTGTAACAAATAATGTTATCAGTTAATGTTTCATACTTCTGTACAATACACTTTTTATATGTCTTTAGCTTTTTATGGAACGGTAACATCAGTGACTTACGGTTTTAATGCCATTAATAGTCCGAACTATTGTAATAAGCTATTTTCCATAATAATCTCAATTAACATTTACTGGTTTTAAGTTTGTATTACTCCGCACGCGCATGCGCGCGACCACCAGCTGAGCTCGCTGCCTCGTTACCCGCGGCTCCCAGTTACGACTCAGCGCCCGCAGCCCACCTGTCTGGCCTGTTGGTTTGACCTATCGGCAAAACATCAGTAGAAGTGACGCAGTCTTATGACTATGTACTGTAGTACTAATATTTTAAGTTCGACAAGGCCAGTATCTGGCACGTTTTAATGTAATTTTATATTGTGACATTTCTGAAGAAGGCTACATTATTATAGCCGAAACCTAAGTAAAGTTGCCTGTCCGGTTGGCCGTGTGGTCTAACGCACGACTTTCCGGGCGGGAAGGAGCGCCCGGTCCCCGACACGAATCCGCCCTGCGGATTTGTGACGAGGTCCGGTGAACCGGCCAGTCTGTGAATGGTTTTTAGGCGGTTTTCCATCTGCCTCGGCGAATGCGGGCTGGTTCCCCTAATTCCGCCTCAGTTACACTATGTCGGCGATTGCTGCGCAAACAAGTTCTCCATGTACGCGTACACCACCATTACTCTACCACGCAAACATAGGGGTTACACTCGTCTGGTGGGAGACGTTCCCTGGGGGTCCATCGAGGGCCGAACCGCACAATAACCCTGGGTTCGGTGTGGGGCGGCGGAAGGGTGAAGTGGACTGCGGTAGTCGTCGTGGGGTTGTGGACCACCGCGGCTGCAGTGGGGCGGAGCCTCTCCGTCGTTTCTAGGTCCCCGGTTAACATACAATACAATATAATAGGTAAAGTTTCTTTGATTATGCAACTGGAGGCTGAAATTTAATATAACTTTCTATATATGGTCGATGTATCATTAAGCTGTGCTGCTTGTCAATGATACGTCAAGCGAAAGTTACTTTCGTCCGTAAGTTTTGCACAGTAACGTAAGAAAAAGATCTTGATATCACCTGAAACTACTATCATTTGTATTATATTATGCTGGATAGCTGTGTCGAAATGTTGTACGAAGTAGTTTAGTGATGTATGAAAAAAGAATAGCTATTCATTCTTAATGTATGACATACGATTAATAAATAACCGATATTTATACGCATTCGTGACCTGCTTGTGTATACAATTAATCGTGTATCCCTTACAAAACTCTCTGCTGCATGGAACTCTCCATTTAAAACTCCAAGTAAAAAACGGAGTCTCCTTCTGACCCCGTCGGTTGTCACCGAGCAGAACGTAACAAGCATACGCAGCACGGTGCTTTCGCTAATTAGTGTGTCCGCGAGCGCTTTCGAGAGAACAACTACGCGCGGGAAAAAAAAGGACACGTGTGGCAGGGTGGGAGGAACACGACGATAACACGCGGCATTATCGGAATTTCGGAAGCAAACCGTGCGGGACAGGTAGACCCACCCCCCAGCGCAGGGGGAAGTTGCCAGTGCGTGTCACAGAAGCCCCGGACCCCGGCGGAGGGCAGCGAATGTACAGTTGCGCCGGCCTCGTGGGGCGGCGCCCGGAAAATCGCGCTCCAAATGGATTTGCCGTGTAGCGGCGACGCCACCGCCGCACGGCTGCGGAACACGCGACGCCGCCGGCCGCCATCTTATACCCGCCCCCGCGCCGCTGCTTCCTCTCTCCCTGTTCCCCATCCCCGGTCCCACTACGTCGGGGCGCAAACATCGCCGGTACACGGTCTGAAAACTGCGGCCGCGCGCAAAGGACGCGAGCACTAAAGCCCTCGCAAGGGGGCGGATGCCGGAGGCGACTGGAAAAATAAAAAGAGTCGGGGGGAGGGGCGAGCAGAGGGAAATGCTCTGCAAAGCGATGCGGCGCAATAGATCGTAAAAAGGAGGAAAGGCGGTGGGGGAGGTGGAGGAGCGACGCCGGAGCTCGGCAGACGCGGGCGTCGGGCGGTCGCGTCGGATGAAGATGGCAGAACGAGCAATATCGGAGGCGGAGGAGGATTCGGCGGCGGTTGCCTGGCAACGCAGGGTCGGTCGCTGCGGCAGTAAAACCCGTGGAGAGCGCCCAGATCCCGCGCGCCTGCCGGCGAAATTACGCGCGCCCGCTGGCTTATGCCGTCACACGCAGCGGACACGTCTCCGGCAGTTGTTTAAGGCCTGTGTCTCTGTGCCACCTACGGACTTGAAAGCGTCTATACAGCTGCGTACTAGGGCATGTACTGTTCGACTTCGATTATGGGGAAGGCGGGGAGGGGCACAATCTGTTAATCCTGTCCCACTGTACCACATACGGAGCTGAAAGCGTCTACATACCTGCGTACTAGGAAAGGTACGGTTCGACTTTGATTATGGTTCAAAAATGGCTCTGAGCACTATGGGACTCAACTGCTGAGGTCATTAGTACCCTAGAACATAGAACTAGTTAAACCTAACTAACCTAAGGACATCACAAACATCCATGCCCGAGGCAGGATTCGAACCTGCGACCGTAGCGGTCTTGCGGTTCCAGACTGCAGCGCCTTTAACCGCACGGCCACTTCGGCCGGCTGGCGTATCACTTTGCGTGATGATATGGGGTGCCATTGGTTACACGTCTCGGTCACCTCTTGTTCGCATTGACGGCACTTTGAACAGTGGACGTTACATTTCAGATGTGTTACGACCCGTGGCTCTACCCTTCATTCGATTCCTACGAAACCCTACATTTCAGCAGGATAATGTACTACCGCATGTTGCAGGTCCTGTACGGGTCTTTCTGGATACAGAAAATGTTCGACTGCTGACCTGGTCAGCACATTCTTCAGATCTCTCACTAATTGAAAACGGCTGGTCAATGGTGGCCGAGCAACTGACTCGTCACAATACGCCAGTCACTACTCTTGATGAACTGTGGTATCGTGTTGAAGCTGCATGGGCAACCTGTACACGCCATCCAAGCTCTGTTTGACTCAATGCCAAGGCGTATCAAGGCCGTTATTACGGCCAGAGGTGGTTGTTCTGGGTACTGATTTCTCAGGATCTATGCACCCAAATTGCGTGAAAATGTAATCACACGTCAGTTCTAGTATAATATATTTGTCCAATGAATACCCGTTTATCATCTGCATTCCTTCTTGGTGTAGCAATTTTAATGGCCTATAGTGTAGATACTCACTACAGTAGCAGGCGAACAGTCGACGAGCTTCGCCGTTTGCGATATGCTCATCCGCAGGGCCCAGGCCATAATAATGTGCCATCTATCAAAGCCGCTTATGTCACTGGATTTCCGCATATGGGACCCATGTCACGGGTAGAATGTTTTCCCATTCGCCTCTGCTCTACTTCCTTTACAGTGTCACGTGTCTGATGTGTCACAGGGCGACATGCACTCTCACGATCCCTTTGGGAGCGATATGTAGGAGTTAGGAGGTTGTAATATATTCCTAAAGTCATCATTTGAAGCCGGTTCCTGAAACCATGCAAGTAACCTTTGTCGGGATATTTTACTTCTATTTTCAAGAGTCTGCCAGTTACAGCAAGAAAGGAAGAATGAATTTATTGTTGGTGTTAATAACGATCATCCTCCTTTACCTCCTCTGCATTACTTCAGATGACGTGTCACTGAGCACATTTCTTCTGTGCATGCAGTACACGTGAGGCGCCTAGTGGTTTCCACTGCACTGTGTGGAATACGAAGGTTCTGTTATAGTTCACTAACCTGCTGTCTTCAAGTTGATGTCCCCAGCGCAGAGAACAGCACGCAGGTCGTAGGTTCTGTATCTTGATGCTGAAACTGACTTTTATCGAGGTTCTCTTCTGAAATAATGCATCACTTCTTTGGAATGCCGCTCGCGTATTTTAATATAGCCACACGAGAAGACTACATGATCTTAATACAACACCTTCTGATATAGCGAAGTACATGATCAAACACAATGTTTACGAAAATGTATCTTTACACGATTTGTGTCACGTGTCTGTGCCTCGTGACTACCGGAGTGAATCTTAATACTGAATCCTGGCAAACACATCCTGCCACAGACAATATGACTGTACATCTCGACTGCCTAATGCAGAGTAACGAACAGGAACTTGCATAAAAATTGGAAACACATCCTACGACAGACAACCTGTCTGTTCTTCTCGACTGCCTAATCCAGAGTGACGAACAGCAACTTAAATAAAAATTGGAAACACATCCTACGACAGACAACATGTCTGTTCTTCTCAACTGCCTAATCCAGAGTGACAAACTGCCCGAAACACTTAGCGCGCCAAACCAGAAAAGGCGTGACCGGAACGCTTACGAAGTGCTTCGTTTCCAATTTTGTCAGTCTTTTCTTTTTGATTTAAATTGTTTTTAATAATTCTAAAATGACTGATTGATACTCAGCTGTTGAGAGATATTTATATTAAAAAGTGAAGTCATTCAAATGGGTAGTTTAACTAATAATAATAACTACACTTTAACGTTTTGGCGCCCTTGCTCCGAGCACAGCAGCCATTCACAGAGCAGTAGCATTATGCAGGCGGTCTTTCTCACGGGAATGGTACCGAATCTAACATCTGTCACAGGTACCTCACACCACATTTCGTCATCTATATACTTCTTGCATCCCCACTGCTCTGCCGGCCGGGGTGGCCGAGGGGTTCTAGGCGCTACAGTCTGGAACTGCGAGACCGTTACGGTCGCAGGTTCGAATCCTGCCTCGGGCATGGATGTGTGTGATGTCCTTATGTTAGTTAGGTTTAAGTAGTTCTAAGTTCTAGGGGACTGATGACCTCAGAAGTTAAGTCCCCTAGGGCTCAGGGCCACTTCAACCATTTTTTTCCACTGCTCTGGGAACAGCTTCTTGGAGCCTAATATGATGGCTGACTAAGCCAGAAATATTACACAGTTCAGCTCTTTCAACGTCCCTGTGACACTCTCCCGGATCCAACAAACTTGTGACCATTCGTGCTGCACTTCCCTTTACACGAGGAGCGTTCTCTAAGTAAAACAAGACATTTCTTTCTGAAGGCAAGTTGGTTTTATTCAGCATTCCAGTAAGCCATATTATTTCCCACTCTTTTGGGTACAAAACCCTGTTTTTCGACATACTTTCCTTTCAGTGCGACGGCCTTTTGCCACCTTACTGGGAGCTCACCTGGTGCTGCTCTACTGGTCGATGTCGGCGGCAACGTCTTGCTGCATCTATAACCTCCCCATTACCCACGTACTGCTTCCCACGGAGTGCATCCTTCATTGAGCCAAACAGATGGAAGAAGTCGGAAGGTTCGAGATTCGGACAGTAGGGTGGATGAGGAAGAACGGTCCAATGAAGTGAATCCAGCGGTACCACAACTGATGGATAGTGCGTCAGCACTAGAACAGAGACGTCTAGTTGAGCAGGGAGGTGTTTGATTGCGATCTGTCGATCACCTCGAATGAGAGTGTCCGCACGTTCCGACATTGCAGGAGTCATAGTCGTGTGCGGCTGGCCGGCGCGCCGGTGATAGGATAGATTTGTGCGATCCCGTTGCGATGATGATAGACGCCGCACCCAAGAACTCGCAGTGCTTTTGTTCACTGCCAGGTCTCCGTAGATGTTCTGAAAGCGCCTCTGAATATCTGCCACCTTCTGGTTGTCTGGCAAAAAAAAAAAAAAAAAGAAGAAGAAGAAAAGGCACCGTGACCTATCGGAAATTCATGAAACTATAGTGCCGAAGCAGGAATATTCCATGATGTCCCACAGCAAATACCGTATTTATTCAACCGAAATGGGTCGAGAAAAAAAATTATTGCTTTACTTATTGAACGCCCGTCGTACGTTACCCCTTGACTGTCTTATCTGGTATGGTTCTCACACACTTGAGATATATTCTAGGATGGCTGCACGAATGATTTGTAAGAAATCTCCTTTGTAGACTGATTGCCTTTCCCTAGTATTCTACCAATAAACCGAAGACTGCTACCTGCTTTACCCACGACGGAGCTTATGTAATCGTTAGATTTTATGCCCCAGAAAGTGTTACACCCATGTATGAGTTTAGTGATTCCAGTTGTAATTCGCTAGTATTATAGCCAAAGGATATACTTTTTTTCCTTTTGTGAAGTGCACAATGTATCCTGCCACCCGCAATTTTAACATCCCCCAGATGCCTATGATAATAATAAATTGATTAATTACAGTAAAAATATTTTAATATAAAATAATAATAACTTATAGCATGTCATTCTCAACTATGTGACTTTTCAGACGTAAAAGTAACCTCGGGCGTGCCCGATGAGAGTGTTACAGGACCACAGCTTTTCACAATACACATGCTGAACCACAAAACTCCACAGACAAACTTTCAGAGGTTATGCGGGAATATCTTCTGAGTATTTTGGTATAAGGGACCCACGGTCTCCTGCGGCTCTCTACAGGGCAAAGATGCAGGTTTGATTTATCCGGTTTCTTAATGCGTTTACCCTTGATCCTATGGAAATACCTTCACAACACTGAAGAGCCCTGTAATATGCAATAACCATGAAGATAAAATTAAAGAGATTCGAGCCTACACAGAGGCTTGCCAGCAATCGTTCTTCTCGTGAAAGATTCGCGACTGAAACTGGAACAGGGGGGAGTTGCGGTTGTACACCAAGTACACTCTGCTACACACCGTAAGGAGCCTTTTCCAGTGTAGGTGCAGATGTTGTAAACGGCAGGTCTGGAAATATCTTCTGAAAAGACAGAATGCATGACCAATGAAAATAACTCATCATGAATTTTAAAAACTAAGTACGGCAACATAGAGAACATAGACAACAACTGGGAAATTGATACATGTAAAAATATATAGAAGAAAAAAATATATATCAGCTAATGCCAAGATACATTACTGCTCAGTAATATAACCAGAAAGCCTTGTTATAAATAGAAATGTTCTGATCGAGAAATTAGAAATAAGAGAAATGCGGATCTAGAGAAAATCGTATGCTGAAACAAAGAAAATCTATCCAGCGTAAGTTACTACATCTACTAAAAACGTTTAGTTAAATCGTGGCAGTAGCCGCGAAGCGCAAGCTTGTTTCTCTATTTGTACTCGTATATGGCAGGAAAAATGAGATGCAAGCTCATTATTATTTCTGTAACAAGGCAGTTTCGGCGTTGTGTTTGATAATTGAAAGTAAGACTGAAGAAAAAACAAAACACGCTCATAAGATTTGTCAACCTGAAAAAATCGTCCGTCAGTGTAAAATGGTGAAAGACGTTCTCTTTGCTCGCACGAAGTGTTGAGAGCTATCGACAAGGGATTTCAAATTGATTTCGTATTTCTAGATTCCCAGAAGGCTTTCGACACCGTACCTTACAAGCGGCTTATAATCAGATCACGTGCTTATGGAATATCGTCTCAGTTTTGCGACTGGATTCATGATTTCCTGTCAGAGAGGACATAGTTCGTAGTAATTGACGGAAAGTCGTCGAGTAAAATGGAAGTGATTTCTAGTGTTCTGCAAGCTAGCGTTATAGGCCTTCTGCCGTTCCTATTCTATACAAACGATTTAGGAGACAAACTGAACAGTCGTCTGAGACTGCAGATGATACTGTGGTCTAGTAATGTGATAAGGAAAAAACCTGAAAAAAGATTTACAAAAGATATCTGTATGGTGTGAAAATTGGCAATTGACCCTAAATAATGAGAAGTATGAGGTCATCCACACGAGCGCTAAAAGGAATCACTTAAACTTTGATTATATGATAAATCAATCAAACCTAAAGGTCGGAAATTCAACTGGATATTACAATTACGAACAACTTAAATTGAAAAGAACACATAGAAAATGTTGTGGGTAAGGCCGACCGAAGACTGCGTTTTATTGGCAGCACACATAAAAGATGCCACAGATTAAAGAGACTACTTGCACTACGGTTGGCCATCCTCTTTTGGACTACTGTTGCATGGTGTGGGACTCTTACCAGATAGTGTTAACGGAGTACATAGAGAAATTTCAAAGAAAGGCTGCACGTTTTGCATTACCGACAATTTCGGCGAGATCTTCTCACTAAATTTCAATCACCAACTTTCTCCTCCGAATGCGAAAATGTTTTGTTGAAGCCGACCTAGGTAGGGAGAAACGATCATCACAATAAAATAAGGGAAATCAGAGCTCACGCAGAAAGATATAGGTGTTCGTTTTCTCCGCGCGCTGTTCGGGACTGGAATAAAGAGAATTACTGTGAAGGCGGTTCGATGAACCATCCGCCAGGCACTTAAGTGGTATTTGAAGAGTATCCATATAAATGGAGACGTAGATGTAGATGTTTGAAATTCTGAGAAAATACGGATAAAGAAAGAATGATATACAACGCGTACAAGAAGCAAGAGAGAATTATAAAACAGGATGACCAGGAACGAACTGCTCGAATTAAAAGGACTGTAAGTCTTTCGCCACTACTGTTGCGCCTATAGATCCAAGAAGCAATGACGGAAATATAAGAAAGGCTGAAGAGTGGGATTAAAATTCAGGGTGAAAGGATGTCAATGACTAGGTTTGCTATGAGATTTCTATCCTCAGTGAATGCGAAGAATAATTACAAGAGCAGTGGAATGGGATGAACAATGTAATGGTATTTGGAAATTTGTGGTAAGTTCCTATGGGACCAAACTGCTGAGGTCATCGGTCCCTAGGTTTACGCACTACTTAATCTAACTTAAACTAACTTACGCTAAGGACAACACACACCTAAGACTCTAACCTCCGAAGGGGAGAGCCTCGCGAACCATGGTAAGGCGTCTCAGACGGCGCGGCTATCCCGCAACAGTCTGATGAGTACAGAATAAAGATTGAGAGTAAATCGAAGAAAGGCGAAAATAATGAGAAGTAGAAGAAATGAAAATAGCGAAAAACTTGACAGGAAAATTATTGATCACGAAGTAGATGAACTTAAGGAATACTTACGCACCAAAATAATCCACGGCGCACGAAGCGAGGAGGACATAAAAAGCAGACTATCACAGGCAAAAGAGAGCATTTCTGGTCAGTTAAAGTCTACTGGTATCAAACATAGGCCTTAATTTGAGGAGGAAACTTTTGAAGCACAGCATTGTATTGTAATGAATGATGGACACTGGGAATCCCGGAACAGAAGAGAATTGAAGGGTTTCAACATGTGGTGCTACAGAAAAATGCTGAAAATCGGGCAGACTGATAAGATAATGAGAAGCTTCTGTACAGAATCGGTGAAGAAAATAACATGTGGGAAACATTGACAAGAAAAAGGGACAGGATTAAAGGACGTGTGTTAAGACATCAGGGAATAACCTTCGTGATACTAGAGGGAGTCGTAAAAGGCAAAACCCTAGGGGAAGACAGAGATTGCCGTACATCCAGCAAATAATTGAGGACTTAGGGTGAAAATGTTACTCTAATATGAAGAGATTAGCGCAGGAGAGGAATTCCTGGTGAGCCTCTTCAAACAGGTCAGAAGAGTGATGACTGAAAAAAGAAAAAAAGGAAACCCACGATGCGTAAAAAATACGATTAAATGTAATTCTGACCGACCTCTTCATCTTTCGGGGGAAAAATCTAGAGAATGCGGGAGTGCACGGCGGGCATGAATTTTTGAAAAGCGCCAGCAGCTCGTGGTCTAGTGGTTAGCGTAGCTGCCTCTGGATCACAGGGTCCCGGGCTCGATTCGCGACAGAGTCCGGAATTTCCTCCGCCCGGGGACTGTGTGTTTGTGTTGTCCTCATCACTTCAGGAAAATGGCAAAACTAAGTAGTGGAAAGATTGGGGACTTGTGTGGGCGCTGATAACCACTCCGTTCAGCGCCCCACAAACCAAAATCATCATCACCATTTGAAAAGCTACTCTGATTAAGACTGGCAATTTATTACAACGATCAATAACCCTGTATGAAGCATATGACCTGATGTTAAAATTTATATACTCCCTTACTTTCACGACAGCCATGCTTAAGTAAAATTACAGGGGAAAACCAGCGTGAATGACCTGAGAGGCAAAAGACATGAAAGATGGGAATCCGTGCAAAGAAGAAAATAATCCTGCATTAACTTTAGAACTGACGCACGCAGTGTAGTAATCGGAAAGGGAAAGTCCCTTCTCCGCCACAAAGCCTTACCACCAAAAAAATCCGTAATTACCATTATACCCGAAATTTGCCATGCAAATTGGGATTCATTCTTCGTGGAGTCTCACTCATCAGGAAAGCCTGTGCACGCGATATTTTTACATTGTGTACACGTGGCTGTCGGGCAGAGCAAAGATCCCCACGCCAGTGACAAAGGAACCATTTCAAACCGCGCTATGAAATTCAGGTCACACACTTCAACACTACGAGTTAATCGCTGGAGGCGATAACTTTGAGTGAGCAGTAGCAAACTTAAGCTTGCTTCTGAACGAGGGTCATCCCTCTAAATCGTCAGTCTCCTTGTTCAAAGAAATCAATTTATATCACTGCCGCTACGCTCGCAAATCGACGAAAGCACTGGCTTGAAATAAATGCGAGGTAGTTCTCACGTAAAGAACCACCAACAGTGACGGCACGTGTTTCATATTGGTATGACCAAAGGGACGACTGAGATTGAAAGCCACCCGGAATGGCCTCTCGGTTTGAGGCACCATGTCTCGGACTGCGCGGCCCCTCCCGCCGGAGATTCGAGTCCTTCCTCGGACATAGGTATTCGTTTAGTTCTTAGCGTAAGTTAGTTTAAGTAGTTTGTAAGTCTAGGGACCGATGCCCTCAGCAGTTTGGTCCCTTAGGAATTCTCACACACTTGAATATTTCGATCTGAGATTGAAACCACTCAGAGAATTAACTAAAAAATCTCCACGATTCGAAGTGAGGATCACTCCCGGGCATGTAGCGAAATCAATGAACCAGATTCCTAAGAAAAGACAAGTATCTGCTCTCACTAATAGAAACACAAAATATACCGAAGTATGTACCGAGTAAGATGCGTGCTTACCCCACCGGTGACTCGATCAATAGTGAACTTTCAAAACTACGGCCAGTGGCCGTTGTTGCAGCATTAGGACCTTTTCTTTTTTATAGCCAATGGTCTGGGGAGAAGAAAAGCGGGAAACGCTCCAATTCACAAAGAAACAACTTAGCCATCGGTTCAAATAGAACAAACAACGGTGGCTGCCGCGAAGACCAGTAAGTCTATTTTTTTTATTTATTTAAGTGATTGGGGGGGGGGGGGAAGGGTGGACGTCATTGCCAACAATTCGAACTCGAACGTTATACTAGGCCTCTCTGGAGAAATTCAGCGAGGTTGGCACTACACTACGAGAAACCACAAAAAAGTTTGTTTTCCTCACCGTAAGATTTGAACACACACATCCACACACGCATACTTGCACGGATTATTCTTGGACATGTAATAGATGAGGGAAGGGATGCTGGTCATTAAACAAAATAAATACTGTCGCACAGTAAGTATTCTCTTCCCAATGAACTACACCAAACAGAGAAACCATCTGTGCAGCACATACACGTTTACCAGACAAAATATAAGAAAAATGAAAGTTCGCTGGGACAGTCCCCTTTCAGTGTGATTAAGTTAGTTCTCATTGTTGCCAGCTCTACGGTTAGCTTTGCCAAGTAATGTAGCTAACACTGCCAGGAAATCAAACACGCTAAACCGAACCAAGTAGTGCTGAAAGCAGATAGGTGAAGAGTAAATTAGGCATTACTGTTGTCAACAGCCAGTACAGTGACTGAATAGGACAAGTTTATTTCCAGACAAGACACACGGACCATACTGGCTGCATGAGCATTGTGGTGCACATATTTTCAGTCCAATACGGGTACGAAATCGACCGAAGTACAATTAATCTGTAGCAAGCCACCGGGACCAAAACTGTTCAGTCTGACAACCTCCGAAATTTCGTAAGTGGAGCCGGGGTTCACCCCATATAAAAATACTTAATCAAATTTCGTTCCCGTTAAAGGTACGGAGAACCACATAAAAGGCACAGAGCCGGCCGGAGTGGCCGTGCGGTTCTAGGCGCTACAGTCTGGAGTCGAGCGACCGCTACGGTCGCAGGTTCTAATCCTGCCTCGGGCGTGGATGTGTGTGATGTCCTTAGGTTAGTTAGGTTTAAGTAGTTCTAAGTTCTATGGGACTGATGACCTGAGAAGTTATGTCCCATAGTGCTCAGAGCCATTTTTTTGAAGGCACCGAATGGCGCATTGGGAGCTGTACGTACGGCACTACATTCGTCGAGTGATGTCGAATCGATGATTATCTCTTATAAATAATTGTCCCTTTAAAGTAATCGACCTTTAAATTACTCTCTTGATGCAAAGTTGACATAGATCCATGCTACATTTCCACTTACGTTGCCCGTCTGTGGCCCATTTTAAGCAAAAAATATGAAAAAGTTAGAAATAGAAGCTTTTTAAATTTCCTTGGTTTCTCTTGTAATGTTATTGATTCCATGACCATTTGATCAGGGCGGTTTATTCGAGGTCCGACCCAGTGCATAGTTCGGTTTTTTTATGCCAAATCCGAGCAATATTGCAGTGGGGCAGAGAGACGCCAATTCGCAGGTTTCCAGTTCCGGTATTTGCCTTTACCACCACGGGATACTTCCCAGAAACCATAGTTAGAACCGGGGCATTAGAACTATTTTAATTTGCTACTGCGACAATAAGAATATGAGACCCGCCTCCGTGACCGAGGTCGCTAAGGTGCGGTAGTGCTCGACTCTGGGGCAAGCCGGTTCGAATCCTGGTGGTGGAAAATATGTTCATTGGCAGTATTGGCCGGCAAGGGAAGAGCGATGGTGGAGGAAAGTTTCTGATCACCAGTCTTGGCGCCAACGTCCTGGTTTAAATGATGTGAGGGCGCGTGGCACTGTTGATGGTGACGTTAAACTTGGCGGCCCCCTTGGTGCTATTCGCGAGGAGTAGGCTGTATGCCGACACAAGGTTTCACCTTCTCCCTTCACTCATCATCATCATACAACACAAACATTAATACAAACATCTAGTACATTACAAATATTGTACTGAAGTACGTTGCAAATAAATAAACAAAAAATTAAAATATGTATGTCTTTATGTGAGTGTGTAACAGTGTGTATTATGTAGCAAATTCGATGACATTCTCAACATTTATAATAGTTTATACCCCTCAATTACTATTATTATTATTATCATTATTATTATTATTATTATTATTATTTTCCTACTACTGAGGGTCGAAGATATGGAATGGTGTGACCAGCAGTACCATTCTAAAATCTCCATTAATTTGGTGCGAGTTATTCGCATAAGCCGCCGAGTCCAATCAACGAACTGTGTACATACTGAGCTAGCGATGCGATTGTTCCAGTTTAAATTTAAACAGTGAAAAAGTTCGTTATTGTTTTCAAACAAATTCTCCATTTGTAAACGTTCATTTCAAAACATTATATGGGACTGGAGGTAATCACTGATCAGACGTGTAAAGAGAATAGCTCATGATGCAGTATCACATGACGTAGACTGATTAGCGAAAAAATTACTGTAAAATATGTAAACACAGAAAATTAAGTTTATACAGTAGCCATTACAACAATATTTGGTTACCGCGCATTACAGAATGAAAGGACAAATAATACGAAACAAGCATCCACATAATTTTTCAAACGAGAGATAAAACGTGTTTACTTGATCATCCGATATACACCAGTAATATGAGCGTTCGATATTTACATCAACTTCATCACAAGTACTAAACAACCAAATGAGCGATGCAAACATTATTTACCACCTTTTACTTTCCATTTTTTGGCGTTACGCTGATTGAAAACCTAGTGTTCCTGTTATTCATTAATCGCGAATACTTTGTCGTATTTCAGTTGAGACGTAAACATACAAAATTTGGATTTTTCTAAACTCTGCCTTTTGCAAAACAGAACGTAATTCTTTTTTATTTTTATTTTTAAAGGGCATTATATTCGTCGTTGGCTGCAGAAATTATTTATTTCACAATGGCCAATTCGGCCTTTGGGCCATTTTCAAGTGACGCTGCAAAAGATTTTGCTTCAACACATCAGACTTTAAAATCCTCCGACATATATTGCCTACATTTCAAAAATAAGCCTTTTCACAGTGTTAATATCCTTTAAATTAACTACTACTAATCAATGTTCTAAAACACTGTTTACATGTGACTAAGGCCGTTTGCGCGAAAATAACGCGTCAGCTGCAAAGCAATCGAAAGACTGTGCTTAAAGAGCTAGTATTTTTTAATACCTTTTCCGAGAGTAGCAGTGGTGCAAGCTCTGTACTTACATTTTCCCGGTGAGTTATCGCCTTGTATCACACGTTTTCGTACGCATAAACGATATTTAGGGAAAACTTCTGTCGCCTTGTTCATCAAAAAATGGTTCAAATGGCTCTGAGCACTATGGGACTTAACTACTTTGGTCATCAGTCCCCTAGAACTTAGAACTACTTAAACCTAACTAACCTAAGGACATCACACACATCCATGCCCGAGGCAGGATTCGAACCTGCGACCGTAGCAGTCGCGCGGTTCCCTTGTTCATCCAGTGAAGCTGCGTTATTGTTGCCGCTTATTTGTTCATTGCTTTGTTTTTGTCCAGTGTGTTGCTTTGTTTTTAATGGCTAGTACGAGTTTTTCTGGCGCTTTTCTGGGAGAAACGTATGCGCGGTGTGTGTGTGTGTGTGTGTGTGTGTGTGTGTGTGTGTGTGGGTGGGTGGGTGGGTGGAAGTTCTCCCGTGTTCTAGGTTCTTGGTAGACACTGTGACTTTCTCTGGGGGCGTTGAGATCAGTTTCATTATCATTCAGGTCGTGGGTTTGCTCAGTGAGATGATGTGCAAATTCGGGATGTGTACTATCACTATTTACGGCTCTGAGGTGCTGTGAATACCGTGATTTGAAAATTATGAACGTAATAAATTCAACTGCTTGATAGCTATATAAAGGTTAGGATGTCGTACGCAACTTGCGTACAACTTATGAAGTACTTATTCCGAAAACGAGGAGTAAAATTACGGGAGAGTAGAACTATTTCATAGAGTTGACGTTCGAATATCGCACACAGTCTAGCACGAATTGCGTGTGAGAAAGACAGTAACACGAGATTAACGAATAAAATTCGGATCACAACTGACTCGGCCGCTCAGAATAAAGATATTCGTGAACAGTTCGGATCTATGCGATTCCATACCTTTCATTATGACCTTTTTTTTGAGAAGCATACAGTTTTAAGCAGCAGATAAAATGTGTATTCCCCAAGCGGGGTTCAAGAACTAGATTCAGTAACAGTCGATAGCTTGACTTTGTGTAGGATGGTACTGATTGTGATGCACAGTATCTGTAACGTTAAACAAAGCTTGCCATTCCCGGAAGATAACCTGGAGAGAACCTTTATGTTACTCCAAAAGGATAATTATGCGGTTTGTCCTAGTAGGCCAACAAGTCTACTAATCTCGGTTTTTCCCGGCCGTATTTCAGCGAATGGGAATAGAACAAGTTAATTCTGAAGTGGGAATATATGGGAGGTAATTTCCAGTTCGACCATCTGCTGCCTACCGAAAGAAATTTTGCAAAAACTTTCTCATATTCGAATAATAGTACTTATTTTAGTTCATCCTGTAAAAACATTCTAGTAAAATATACACGTGTGTCCATTAAAAGTGCAGCACATTGAAGATGGCACATAAAAACACCAAGCTGACATAAAGTGTAATATGTATGTAAATGATTGGTGCCGGGTGGTTATAATTGTATCCATTTTGGGCTGTAATTATCTTACGGCAGTGAAACTTGGTAGGTATTCTACAGCGTAATACGGAACCTATTTACACTGGAAAAATTAGTTCCTGTTTTGGTCACCAGATGCAAATATGGCGTTGTGAATGCAAGAAAGACGTACAGAATGTTTCCATATGTAACAGATTAGGAACAGAACAGATTAAGCAAGTGAGAAACGCATAATGTTGTTTTTGTTACTGGTAATTTCCAAGAATGATTGCCTATCGAACGCGCGGGCCCCAAGCGATATATGTCGAACGTGCGACTCTATGTTGACCACACGACTCTGGTGGTACGAGTTATGGATACCGTTTAAACATTCACTAGAGCAACGACAAAAGATGAATATTTACTAAATTACAATTAATTACAAATGAAAGTAGTAGCTCTACTTACTTTATTCGTCTGCCACGCGTTCTTCATGCACTATTCATCGTGTTGTATAAACAGCTGGCGGCAATCCATTTTTCAACCGTCGTCGTCTCTGGTATTTCCCAGTAGCTGTATGCGATTGTGGACAATTGTGTTCCACAAAATGACGCTGTGTACGGTGTAGTATCTTATCCAACAAGAAACTAAAATGCTGCTCTTTTCGATGGTAACTTGGAACTGTTAAACCATGTGATCTTCCCTACAGATGTTGTTTTATGGCACTGGGCGCGGTACAACTACAAAGGAAAATCAGCAGCAGCATCTTTCTTGCTAAGTTTCCGTGACATGCTGCACAATTCCTTCTATCCTCATTTGGAAGCAATCCGAAGTCCCAGTAAAATTTCAAACAACTTTCCACACAGCACAAACGAAGAATTAGAATTCGCCATATGGGACTATCGGCACTCGAAATTACAACGCTTTTACTCATTGCTATTCACAAGCGAAAACAATAAGCTGTGTTCCCCTGGCAACGCACAAAACATTTAGCATAATTCGCACCACCAGAGTCGTGCGGTCGACACAGAGTCGCACGTTCGATGTACACTCCTGGAAATGGAAAAAAGAACACATTGACACCGGTGTGTCAGACCCACCATACTTGCTCCGGACACTGCGAGAGGGCTGTACAAGCAATGATTACACGCACGGCACAGCGGACACATCAGGAACCGCGGTGTTGGCCGTCGAATGGCGCTAGCTGCGCAGCATTTGTGCACCGCCGCCGTCAGTGTCAGCCAATTTGCCGTGGCATACGGAGCTCCATCGCAGTCTTTAACACTGGTAGCATGCCGCGACAGCGTGGACGTGAACCGTATGTGCAGTTGACGGACTTTGAGCGAGGGCGTATAGTGGGCATGCGGGAGGCCGGGTGGACGTACCGCCGAATTGCTCAACACGTGGGGCGTGAGGTCTCCACAGTACATCGATGTTGTCGCCAGTGGTCGGCGGAAGGTGCACGTGCCCGTCGACCTGGGACCGGACCGCAGCGACGCACGGATGCACGCCAAGACCGTAGGATCCTACGCAGTGCCGTAGGGGACCGCACCGCCACTTCCCAGCAAATTAGGGACACTGTTGCTCCTGGGGTATCGGCGAGGACCATTCGCAACCGTCTCCATGAAGCTGGGCTACGGTCCCGCACACCGTTAGGCCGTCTTCCGCTCACGCCCCAACATCGTGCAGCCCGCCTCCAGTGGTGTCGCGACAGGCGTGAATGGAGGGACGAATGGAGACGTGTCGTCTTCAGCGATGAGAGTCGCTTCTGCCTTGGTGCCAATGATGGTCGTATGCGTGTTTGGCGCCGTGCAGGTGAGCGCCACAATCAGGACTGCATACGACCGAGGCACACAGGGCCAACACCCGGCATCATGTTGTGGGGAGCGATCTCCTACACTGGCCGTACACCACTGGTGATCGTCGAGGGGACACTGAATAGTGCACGGTACATCCAAACCGTCATCGAACCCATCGTTCTACCATTCCTAGACCGGCAAGGGAACTTGCTGTTCCAACAGGACAATGCACGTCCGCATGTATCCCGTGCCACCCAACGTGCTCTAGAAGGTGTAAGTCAACTACCGTGGCCAGCAAGATCTCCGGATCTGTCCCCCATTGAGCATGTTTGGGACTGGATGAAGCGTCGTCTCACGCGGTCTGCACGTCCAGCACGAACGCTGGTCCAACTGAGGCGCCAGGTGGAAATGGCATGGCAAGCCGTTCCACAGGACTACATCCAGCATCTGTACGATCGTCTCCATGGGAGAATAGCAGCCTGCATTGCTGCGAAAGGTGGATATACACTGTACTATTGCCGACATTGTGCATGCTCTGTTGCCTGTGTCTATGTGCCTGTGGTTCTGTCAGTGTGATCATGTGATGTATCTGACCCCAGGAATGTGTCAATAAAGTTTCCCCTTCCTGGGACAATGAATTCACGGTGTTCTTATTTCAATTTCCAGGAGTGTATATCGTTAGGTGCCGTGCATTTGATAAGCAAATATTCTTAGAAATTACCTTATTATTAACCGCCGCCTGCACAATTTGTTCAATATGAGCACCGGAGACATCGACGAGACAGAGAGAACCTATAGAGAGAGAGAGAGAGAGAGAGAGAGAGAGGCCAATGCTACTTACACTATAGATGATAAGCTCACACGCCCGCCATTTTTCTGCGAAAACTCGCGCGGGCATTACAATCGCCTGTTGACTGTCACAAGAAATAGAATTGACAGTCACATTATAGCAGAAATACTAGCTTATTATTCAGTATTGACTATTATGCAGTTAATGTGGAGAAAATTAAAAGAGTGGCGTTGTACAGTTTATTACCCATTTATTACAAGTATGGGAATCGACCAGGAAAAAGGGTTCCACTTGTATCACTTTAGATGCTCTCAAGCGATATCAGAGTTCTCTGCTTGTATATTCATTGTTGAAGTTAGTAGCCACTAAACTATATATACTCGTAGTTTTTTTTCATTCCGGCTTAATATGTTTTAGATGAGATCATTGTGGACATAGAAGCTATGTCTTAAACCAGAAAAATCCAGAGGACATACTACTGTTATAATATTTATAAATGCTAAGGAATGAAAGCATGGTAAAACAATTCCACAATAGCCGATTTACGAAAACGTAACTTTTTTACTGATATTCGCATTTTCATGCGAATAGTAGAACATAAAAGATTATCATCCAGGATTTGTTAACCGACAATTCAGTTCGATGAATGCAATTAAAAGAAAAGTAAAAAAGTACACAGACGGAAAAGATATAATACCAAAAAATATTTAATATAGAGTCATGAAATTTTGGGAATACATTTGTCTATTTGAGTGATTAAAGTTGCAAGAAGTCCGCCCCTGGTAGCTGAATGGTCAGCGTGACGGATTGTCAATCCTCTGAGCCCGGGTTCGATTCCCGGATGGGTCGGGGAATTTTCTCCTCCCGGGGACTGGGTGTTGTGCTGTCATCATCATCATCCTATCATCCTCATCGACTGCAGGTCGCCGAAGTGGCGTCAAATTGAAAGACAGGCACCCGGCGAACGGTCTGCCCGACGGGGGGTCCTAGCCTTACGATTAAATAAAATAGTTGCAAGATCACAGATTAATGTAAAGGGCGATAAGCCATTACAAATGTGAAATGCTGGTACAGTAATAATCGATGTAGCAGCCAGAATGTTGAATGCAAGGATGCAAATGTATATGCACTGTGTTGTACAGGTGGCGGATGTCAGCTTGCGGGAACGGAGTTCCATGCCTGTTGCACTTGGTCTGCCAATATTGGGACGGTTAATACAGGTTGTGGACGACGCTTGAGCTGCTGTCCGATGATGTCCAATATGTGCTCGATTGCAGAGGGATCTGACTATCGAGCAGGCCAGGGAAACATGTCGACACTCCGTAGAGCATGATGGGTTACAACAGCGGTATGTGGACGAGCGTTATCCTGCTGGAAAACACACCATCGAATACTGCTCAGGAATGGCAGCACAAGTCGAATCACCAGACTGACGTACAAATTTGCTGTCAGAGTGCGTGGGGTGACTACTAGAGTGGTCCTGTTGTTACACGAAATCGCAACCCAGACCATAACACAAAATGTAGGTCCATTGTGCCCAGCACGCATACAGATTGGTTGCAGTCCTTCAACTGGTCTCCTTCTAACCAATAAACAGCCGTCACTGACACCGAGGCAGAACCAGCTTTAATCAGAAACCCAACAGACTTCCACCCTGCCCATCTGACTCGGAGTTGACCGTGAAGTAATCAGTTTGAATAGTTCCTTGTGTCACTGTGGTGCCAACTGCTCTCCAAACCGCTGCTGCAGATGCAGTACAATGCGCCAGAGCCATACGCCGAACACGATGGTCTTCTCTCTCGACCGTGCCACGTGGCCTTCCGGAACCCGGTCTTCTTGCGATCGAACTTTCTCGTGACCACTGATGAGCCCGTTCACATACAGTGGCAACACTCCTGCCAAGTTTTCCTGCAGCATCGCAAAAAGAACTTCCAACTTCTTGTAGCCCTATTACATGACCTCGTTCACCTGAGTGAGGTGTCGATAATGGTGTCTTTGTCACCTTACAGGCATTCTTGACTAACATCAACTTACCACGTCCAATCTCAAAGGTAGCTAACGTTCACGAACGTCACGGTGTATATTTAAAGCAAACCTTGTTTTCATCCACTTAGAGACGCTACTAGCACAAGTCTTGTGCTACCAGCCCCATAACTGAACAGACATCATCTTTCAGACGTAGAACCACGCTTACCAACTTCCGTTTACGTCGCGCAACTCCTTCTTGGTGATGCTATTTCTTTCCGTCTGTGCAGTCTGGTGTCAGAGAGAGTAAACTACCGACATCATGATTTATAATCTTGCATGCTACTTACTGACCTTTATTACCCGCTACTTAAGCTGTCATTGCCTCAGAAAGGAGCGGAATATGCAGAAAGGAGTTGAATATGTTGATGTAGAAGAGTATCAGCATAGATACTTGTACCTCTCTCTGTAATCCCAAGCTCATTTCGCTTGGGTGTTCAGCCAGGTAAGATCCATTGTTGCTCGCAGAGGTGGCAGTTCCGTGTAAGGGAGCGTGTACCTAGAGGTCAGTGTGTCTAGAAACACGAGATGGTTTTTGTCGGTACTTCAGTGTAGTGACTGATTTCAGAATCACTTGAAGGAATGCGAACTAAAGACTGACACAAGCAGTTTCCGCTAGTTCCTACAGTTTCTGTACTTGTTACGCGTGAGGTTGTGTTTTGTGCAGCGTTTGTAAATATTTCGAGTTCTGCACTTTTAAGTGCTGTATAAAATACTAAAGCTATCTAGAATGTATTGTTAATTCTTCAGGTACATATTGCTACGGCAAGTAATAGTCTTTATATTTTGCAAACTAATTGTATAATGTATGGACAGTAAAACTATACTTCATCGGTCGTGCACGATCTTGTGCCTTGAAAGAGAAGACGGTCTTTTACCATGGAACATTTCATATTTGCAAATTAACTGAATTTCATTAACATTCGAACAATTTTACCTCTGTTGAAATTGGAACTTTGTGTTGGTTTCCAATAGCTTCAATTTCAAAATGTGTTCAACTTGTAACTGATTTTTCATGCCACTTAGGCTTTATTTGATGTCACTTACTGATTACTGGTGTGTAGTAGAGTAATAATGCAACAAATAGACGACTAACTACTGTACTCACAAGATTTTCTCGACTGCGACCCTCTTAAATTTCAACAGAATATTTGTTCCTGCGTAGATGGCCATATTGTACCTTGAGTGGAGATAAACTGCGTCACGAAATTTTAACTCTGGATAGCTGATGCCAGTAGGAATCAAACTTACTAATGTTGTGTAGTCGACAACGCACCATTTTTAAACAACGAAAACTTGGCGCCACGCGCTTCGATTGGTCGTGGGACTGCCATGTTGCCGTTCGTCGGTTGTATCATTATATATATATATATATATATATATATATATATATATATATATATATATAATTCCTATTACAGGCAAAAGTCTGAACCCAAGCAGAATACCTCCAAACCGCCTACAGATTTAATAATTATTCTTCCTACACATACGCACAGTAACTAAAATTTCGTTATTTAGTACCCTTGCTGGTGTTTCACTTGTTATAGGCCGTAGTGGTTCAAATGGCTCTGAGCACTACGGGACTCAACTGCTGAGGTCATTAGTCCCCTAGAACTTAGAACTAGTTAAACCTAACTAACCTAAGGACATCACAAACATCCACGGCCGAGTATAGGCCGTAGTGCTTAGGGTTAATGTGTGAGGAGTGTCCACATGAAAAGGTTCGAAATGTCGTAACGACAAACCGCTTGAAATTTGCATGGATCGCTTTGGGACAACATAGTGAGACATCTACGCAATGGAGGCATGCGTCATCACCTCCCCCATGAAGCCGGCAAGATGATGCTCGTCGTCTTTTACGACGTCCGAGGTTCGTTACTCATCCAGTTCCTCGAGCACGGAAAAACCATTAACAGTGGCGTGTTTTGAGAGACAACCTGTAGCCTACCCAAGTCCATCGAGAGAAAACGGCATGGGCTGCTCACGGAGAGAGTCGTTCAGCTCAATGATAGCACACATCCACGCGTCTGCAAGGTCACACAGAGTGTAATGGTCAAGCTCAAGTGGAAGCAGGTTGAGCATCTGCCTACGGCCCGGACATGTCACCCTGCGACTTCCATGCATGTGGTCCACTAAAAACAACATCTCGAAGGGAAGTCCTTCAATTCGGACTATGAATTGAAGGTCACAGTGGTGGACTGGCTCCTGTCACAGCCATAGCTATTCTGGGAAAAGGGAATCCTTCGACTCGTGAAAGATTGCGGTAATTGTGCTAAATTTTCTGGTGATTACTTTTAAAGAAAGACTTCAGTTACACGTTCAGCGTTGTTTCGACCCTTTCTTTTTGATCGCCCTCATTCGCTGACAGAAAAACAAATCACACCACCAAGAAGGAGTTGAGCGACATAAGCGAAAGCTGGTAGGCGTGTTTCTACACCTAAAAGATGATGTCCATTGAAATTTCACTCCAATCGCATAAGAGTGGCGCCACTAGGAGGATGCAAATCAAGTTTGCTCTAAGTACACGCTGTAAGGGTCATGAGCGTTAGTTACCTTTGAAATTGGACGTGGTAAATTGATGTTAGCCAAGAATGCCCTTAATGGGACAAAGACGCCGTTATCAACACCGCACTGAGTTTGAACAAGATTGTGTAATAAGGCTTGATGTTCCTTCTGTGATACTGCAGAAAGGCTTGGCAGGAATGTAGCCGCACTGTACCTGAAGACCGAGCCCTGGACGACCACGTGGCACTACAGAGAGAGAAGACCATAGTGTTTGGCTTATGACTTTTGCCCATCGTACTGCATCTGCAGCAGCAATATGAGCAGCAGTTGGCACCACAGTGACACAACGAACTGTTACAAATCGGTTACTTCAAGGACAGCTCGGAGGTAGACGGTCTGTAGCGTCCATCCATTGACACCAAACCATCGCTATTTTCGGCTTTAGCGGTGTCAAGCGAAAGCCCGTGGTGGAGGTCTGTTGTGTTTTCCGATGAAAGCTGGTTCTGCTTCGGTGGCAGTGATGGCCATGTGTTGGTTAGGAGGGCATTTGAAGGCCTGCAAGCAACACACACTGGACCTACACCCTGACTGCAAATTTGTACGTCAGTATGATGATTCAACCTGTGATGCTGCCATTCATGAATAGTATTCAAAAAATGTTCAAGTGTGTGTGATTCCCAAGGGACCAAACTGCTTAGGTCATCGGTCCCTAGACTTACACACTACTTACACAAACTTATGCTAAGAACAACACACACACCCATGCCCGAGGGAGGACTCGAACCTCCAGCGGGAGGGGCCATGCAGTCCGTGACACATGAATATTATTCCATGGGGTGTTTTCCAACAGGATAACGCTCGCCCGCATACCGCTGTAGTAACCCAATATGCTCTACAGAGTGTCAATATGTTGCCTTGACCTACTCGATCACCGGCTTTGCTCCCAATCAAGACGCTACCTCCAGCGTCATCCACAACCAGCATTAATCGTCCTGTATTGGCCGACCAAGTGCAACAGACAAGGAACTTCATCCCGCAAATTCACATCCGCCACCTGTACAACACAATTCATACTCGTTTGCATCCTTGCGTTCAACATTCTGGCGGTTACACCCGTTGTTCAAATGGTTCAAATGGCTCTGAGCACTATAGACTTAACTGCTGTCCCCTAGAACTGAGAAGTACTTAAACCTAACTAACCTAAGGACGTCACACACATCCATGCCCGAGGCAGGATTCGAACCTGCGACCGTAGCGGTCGCGCGGTTCCAGACTGTAGCGCCTAGAACCGCTCGGCCACTCCGGCCGGCACACCCGTTGTTAATGCGCCAGCATTTCACATTTGCGATGGCTTATCTCGCGCTTATATTAACCTCTTACCTTTCAATGTTAATCACTTAAATATGTTAATTAGACAAATATATTCCGGAAATTTTGTTACTCTATATTAATTATTTCTTGTTGTTGCGATTTCTTTTTCGCCAGTTTATATACGAATATCTGTTTGCATGTGTGTGTAAAAATAGTAAAGTCGATAGCCAGTTAATGACGCCCCGCTGTGTAACGACAGCGATGAAACTGCGCGCTTGTGGCTTTATGGTTGCACAAGCCATAGAGATGGTGCGAGTGGACGCGAAGGAGGTGCCCACGCCCTCCGTTATAAAGACCCCCCTCCCACAAGGCCTTCACCGGCGCTGCTATAAAAGTGCGGACGCTTTTTGCGTACGGCTCTCCCCGCCGTTGCTACTGCTACTGCTCGCAGGGGGAACATCGCGTGCTTCCTCTCATTGCTTCTTTTATTTTTATTTTTCGCTTCTCCAGCGGCCATAATTTGCATCTCTCAACGCCAGAGCCGACCGCGGGATGTACGCCGGGGTTAAAACAACGGCCTGGCGGAGGCAGGCGTCGTGGGAGCGGCAGCCCCGGCGTTAACTATTAACAGCAGCGCCCCCACCGCCCCCGGCGGCCGCTGCGCGCGCACGCTTCGCATTAAGACGGCCGTCCGGCCGCCCGCAGAGGCCCGTTTTAAGCGAGTTAGCGCGCTGGTAGCGACGCCCGTAAATTGATTACTGAGCCATCCGTGGCGGGCGTTAAAGCGCGCACCCCACCCCCACACCTGCTCGATAAACTGTTCATAACTCCGGCAGTAGCGACCTGATTCGATTTTTTACTGCCTGACCTCGCCAGAAGACGACGACCACAAGACCAAATCCACGGTACATGTCAGTAGTCGTAAACAACGTACTTAAGCGCCCGCCAACAGATACGAGCTCGATTACAAGTGTAGGTAACTGCGTGAACAGGATCGTGTTAAACCATACGAAAGGGTGCTGAGCGTTCCAGAATGACTTAAGCATAATTGCCTGAATAGGATCGCAGAAACGAAGGGGTGCTGAACTTTACAGAATGACGTAAAGATTATAACAAGTGGAAATAAGTGCGTGAACAGCAGCGCGTTAAATCGTACGAAAGAGTACTGAGTGTTCCTGAATGACGTAAAGATAAATATTATAATACTTGTTTGCTGATCATGTATTACAAGCGGTTTGACCTGACCGCCAACATCCCAGAAACAAAGGTACTCCCACAGCAAGCACCTTCAACTGCCTTTCCGGATTTCGATATCTTTATTTCCAGCACACCTTTGGAAGAAGAACATCACTTCCTCCATCTAGGAAGTACGGTTGTCTCCAAAACTTGTGGACGAAATCAACTCCCCCATGATGTTTCACTGCCACGTAACATATCTCTATAAAACTTGGACCATATGTAGAAAGAACTACAACAGTATATTGCAGAATATAACTGAAGGAAATACCATATTTTACAGAGTATAAGAAGAACATTTTTATTCGAAAAGTTGCCTCTAAAATTCAGGAGCGTCTTATATTCGAAATTAATATAAAAATATCCAATGTTTGATGTAAAATTCCCGCCAGTCTTAACAATGGCCATTATTCGATGCCACGGGAAACCTGTCTTTATCTGGCAACATTGGATTCAGCTGGTAGCAGCAGTGCACCGATGCGACGAACGTGGTTGCGGGCTTTCACAAGCTTACTAACGCTGTCTCCCTCCCGCCCCGCCATCAAAAATCCACAACATTGCAGCCTTATGATGCGTTACAGCAGTCTACGGTGCCAGTGAACTTGAATTTAAAGTGACTTTTATTATCAGTAACAGTACAATATTTTTGTTAGTTACTTCGGAAAATTCCGAAGTAACACCAGACCAAATTGCTTCCCACATCATTACTACCTCAAGAGTACCTCCTGATAAGAAACATACAAGACATATCAGACACCAGCTTCGTGGCCTGAAAAAGAAGGCATCTCCCTCATCTGAATATACCAATCCCTTCACACTTTCAGACATTGACTCTGAACTAAAGGACCTCAAACCTTTTAGGGCGCCTGGACTCGATGGTATCCATCCAGAATTCCTGATCCATATGGGAGTAAAAGCTAAGAAATGGCTGGCAGAATTCTTCACTGACATCCTGCTGACTGGTCAACTTCCATTGGAGTTTAAAAAGGCGAAAATAATATCTGTTCTGCAACCTGGCAAACTCAGCAACAAGGTAGAAAACTATGGTCCCATTGCCCTACTTAGCTGCTGCTACAAGCTTTTTGAAAGGCTAATATATAACAGAATAAGTAGCGCTATCCTAGAGAACGTTCCAGTTGATCAGGCAGGCTTCAGACCAGGGCGTAGCTGCTGCGACCAAGTATTGTCTCTCACATCCTTCATAGAGTCAGGATACCAAATGAAGCAGAAAATATCCGTGGCATTTGTTGATCTAACTGCCGCCTTCGACACTGTGTGGAGAGAAGGCCTTATCTACAAATTTCTCCGCATCATACCCTGCAGAACAATGGCTCGACTGATTAACAGCATGCTAAGTGATCGGAAGTTCCAGGTAATCACTGGAAGCAACATAAGTAACGAGAGGAAGCTGAACAACGGATTGCCTCAAGGATCAGTTCTTCACCCTTACTGTTCAACCTATATCTATCTCATCTACCTGACACTTCGTCCAGAAAATACTGCTATGCCAGTGACCTGGCACTAGCCGTAAAACACCAGGAAATGAAGACAACAGAAGAGATCCTAGCCAATGATCTGTCTGCATTAGATAATTACTTCAAAATCTAGAGACTCCAACCCAGTGTGAGTAAAACAGAAGTGTGTTGCTTCCATCTAAATAACCGGTTGGCAAACGTAAAACTGCAAGCAAGTTTCAGAGGCAGAATTCTTCGTCATAATTGGAACCCAAAATATCTTGGTGTCATCCTGGATCGCCCGGGTTCCCGGGTTCGATTCCCGGCGGGGTCAGGAATTTTCTCTGCCTCGTGATGACTGGGTGTTGTGCGATGTCCTTAGGTTAGTTAGGTTTAAGTAGTTCTAAGTTCTAGGGGACTGATGACCATAGATGTTAAGTCCCATAGTGCTCAGAGCCATTTTGTCATCCTGGATCGTACACTATGCTTCAAACAACACCTTCTTAACGTAGCTCAAAAGTTGAGTACTCGAAACAACATCCTCCATAAGCTTTGCGGAACTACCCGGGGATCTTCAGTAACCACCCTGCGATCTTCAGCTCTGGGCTTGGTGTACTCAGGTGCTGAGTATTGTGCACCTGTTTGGACGAACAGTCATCATACAAGGCTTGTTGATACCCAGATGAATACGACAATGCGCATAATATCTGGCGCAATCAGATCTACTCCAGTTTATTGGCTTCCACTGTCAATCGGTATAATGCCTCCTGATCTACGCAGATGTTCTGCCCTTATGAGAGAATTCCACAAGATCTCCAGGAATTCTATCTAACCTACCCGTGCATAGCGAGCTGCCACTTTTAAATCGCAAGAGACTGAAATCACGCCATCCAACTCTGTGCGATGCTGCTGACATGGTTGCTAAGGATTTCAAACCTCTTGAAGAATGGAAAGGTCGGTGGGAAGCAGTGACAGATGTGCACCTGCATAACATCTTCTCAGGTGCTAAACTTCCAAGTGGATTCGACCTACCACACAAGACCTGGACTACTCTCAACAGAATCCGTACCGGCCATGGCCGATGCAGGGATGCTCTCTTTAAGTGGAGGAAGCTGCCTGATCCAGCCTGTGACTGTGGGGCTACATACCAGACTGTTCACCACATTGTCAGTGAACGCAGGATTCGAGCCTATCACGGCGCCAAAGAGGACTTCCTGCTACCAACTCCAGATGCAGTGCGCTGGATTGAAGGACTGGATATTCAGTTGTAAAGACAAACTTAAGTTTCTTGTGTGTCAATATGTACATATGTATATGTAATTTAATTTCATGATATGTCTGTATTAGCCATACGCTAAATAATAATAATAATTTTTGTTAGTAGCTAGTTTCGTAATAGAAAAAAATAAAAGGTATTCATACGATGGAGGTTATAAATTGAGAGTAGTAACATATGCAGAAGAACATGGAAACAGAGCAGCTGGGCGGCATTTCGTCCCTCCACCAACAGAAAACTATTCCTCATTGGCGGGCTAGTAAAGAAGAACTACATATAGAAATAGAGGGCTGAATGTAAAATGGCTAAATCTAGAAGCTGACGTATTGAAGTGGATTCATGGATATCGTCGAAATGACATTGGAATTAATAAAATAATTTTTCAGATACTCGTTCGTAAGCTAGCGTTGCAGTGAAACTTAACGTACTCTGCGGGTGGAGTTAGCTGGTGCTTCAGGTTTACGAAGTGACATGGACTTAGCAAGTGAAGCAAAATCAAAATGTTTCAGAAAATGCCGCAAGAGTTTGAAGATAAAACGTTGTCTTCCCATCGCAGTGTGGAACTAAACCAAATAGGGAATATGGACGAAACTCCTCTGACATTTGATGTGCTGAGTAACAGAACTGTGGCCTTGAAAGGTGCTAAAACTGCAACTACAAAAACAAATGGACACGAAGAAACTTAATCCAATGACCATTTTCAGGCACAAACCAATGCCAACACCTTCTGAAATACCGCCAGGTGTTGTCGTCCACATACATGACAAGGGTTGGATGGACGAGGTTGCTATGAAATTACATATTAACAGAGTGTGGGAGAAAAGGAAATGTGTTTTATTGAAGAAGTTTTCCCTTGTTGTGCTAGATCAGTTTAGTAGTCATTTGAAAAATTCTGTGAAAGAGAAACTGAGACAGGGAAATACAGAGCTTGCTCCTATTCCGGAAGGACTTACTTCACAGCTGTAACTTCTTTATGTCTCGATAAATGAACCATTTAAAGTGTGTATGAGCGAGGAACGGAGCAACTGGATGATGGATGAAATCCAACATGAATTCACGCCGAAGGGACCTACAATTAAACAAGTGTGTCTGAACAGTCGTGGTCTAGAATGAGAGAAGATATTATTGTTAAATATTTCAAGAAGTGCGACATAACTAACTTTCTCGATGGCTGTGAAGACCATCTTATATATAAACATCAAAAAAATTTTGCATCACCCCGGTTCCCAGAACTCCCGAAGACATAAGTTGACTGTGGATATAGTACCACAGACACTGTCCCTTTCACAGTTTAGGGATGTCACTAAATCCGCCCAAAGATGTAAACAACTATAAATACTGTAGACCAAAAGCAAACTGGTGCTTTTCATTTATTATAATGTTGTTCTACAAAGAACCAATGGAAGATTCAGTTAACATGTTATTTTTTAAACAAAAATTGCTTGAAAATTAATGGGCGTCTCGTAGTCTGTTGCGTCTTAATGGCCCGTAAAATGCGGTACGCAGTGAAACGAACGGAAAAAAAGACTTTCGTTCAAAGACAATAATTACACTGAAGTTACCGTGAATCGTGGCGGTCCCCAGGACGTTACAGAAGGCGGGACGTGGTTGTGTGGACACCACGGAGGGCTATGCATGCTCCATAATGTGTTCCTATGCTGGCACGGAGTCCTTACGGTACGGCGTTCCATTTCTCGGTCAGTGCGGCTGATAACATCTGGATAGTCGCTACTGCATGTGGACGTGCTGCAACACGTGTCCCCAACGCATTCCACAAGGGCTCGATCGATTTAAGTAGAGGAAACGGGTAGGTCAGTTCATTTGCCGAATATCCTCTCTTTCCGAGAGCTCCTCCACCGGATCTGTTCGATGCGGTCACGTATTGTCATCCATAAAAATGAAATCAGGGCTGAATGCATCCCTGAAAAGATGCATAGTGTCGCCGTTAACGTTGACCGGTGTGCGCACAGTATTCAAAGATTTCGAAGTCAGTGCGCTCATGCAACATTATGCCCCACAAATTTCCAGTTTTCCGTACAAATACACAAACTATACACTGTTTTCACACTAATCTTGACCAGATATTGAAACTATCAGTTAAGTTCCTTTTGAGTCAAATTCATATGTCATTTATGTGCAGCAAGCAGGGCCAGTTTAAGGCCGAGAGGCACAAGCCGTCGCTGGGGTGCCACACTGAGAGGGTCGACCAGGTACAAGACTTGTGTACAGTACGTGTCGCAATTAGTAAGGAAAACTGACAGAGGTGAAAATGTGCGAGGGAAAAGAGGAAGGAGATTGGGGGTGCAAAATGATAAGTCGCTTGTGCGGCGAAACGTTCTCAACGGGCCCTGGCAGCACAATCACTCAGGCGTTTCACCAACATTAGTTTCACCAAGTTGTTTCCTTCTGGCGGTCCAAATAAAACAGTGTTTTGTCCAGCTGCAATATCGCCACTGAATGTGTCATAATGTCTTCATATAGGGCCTCAACATCGTCAGCTGATCCACTATTGCCGTCGATATTTCCTGCAGATCACGAGCCAACCTTCCGGAACAGAACTGTTCAATTTCTTTCCAGTTATTCTTCCAATCCGATACCGCTGAGTTCCAATATTTTGTTCAGCAAAAATATTTTTCAAGAATTATTCTCCTGTATCCGTCCTATGCGGTGCATCTGACTTTTCCTCCACAGAAAATACCACCTTCTTTCTCTTTGATGTCATGTTACAGCCGCTAGAAACGGGAGCAATAGCGTACTGTACAACCCGACTTTAACTTGTTAGCTGTCACCATGCCATGATCCGTGAATGGCAGTTGGCTGAATTTAAATTTGCTGGCCGTGGTGACCGAGCGGTTCTAGGAGCTACAGTCTGGAACCAAGCGTCCGCTACGGTCTCAGGTTCGAATCCTGCCTCGGGCATCGATGTGTGTGATGTCCTTAGGTTAGTTAGGCTTCAGTAGTTCTAAGTTCTAGAGGACTGACGACCTCAGAAGTTAAGTCCCATAGTGCTCAAAGCCATTTGAACCAGTTGAATTTAAATTTAATGATTGTTGTCGTCGTCTGATCTCTGAGCATATATCTTCAGCATACTCAGGTTCTTGTCATCTACATCATCCTTTTGTGGAATATTCGTGCATCCCCTATACTGTCACGAATTTCTGATAGGTGGCAGCACTATACGTAGCCTTCAAAATGGCGTCTGTAACGGAGGTGCGTTCCAAGCAGAGAGCTGTCATTGAGATTCTCTTAGCGGAACATCAGAGCCTCGCAGATATTCATAGGCGTTTGCAAAATGTCTACGGACACCTGGCAGTGAACAAAAGCACAGTGAGTCATTTGGGCGAGGCACCTGTCATCATCACAACAAGGGCGTGCTAACCCATCCGGTTCCCGCGGGCCGGTCGGCCACACACAGCTGTGAGTCCTGCAGTGTTGGAACGTGCGGACACTCTCATTCTAGGCGGTCAACGGATCGCAAACGCCTCTCTGCTCAACCAGACGTCTGTGTTGGTAGTGCAAACACATTCGTCCAGCTGGGGTACTCAAAGGTGTGTGCCCCGGCATTGCTTGCTCGTTACAAGGCTGACCGTGACAAGTTTTTGTCGTAAATCGCCACAGGCTATGAAACACGGTTTCATAATTTCGTACCGGAAACAAAACGGCAATCCACTAAGTAGCTCCACTACGTCTCTCCTGCGAAGAAAAAGTTCAAAGACGCGCTCTCAGCCCGTAAAATCGTGGCGGCAGCCTTCTGGGACTCTGAAGACGTTATTCCGTTTGCTGTCCTCCCTGATGGTGCAACGATATTGTGCTGCTCTCAGGAATGAAGAAACCACTTTAGCCTGTTCGTTGCCACAAAAATGCAAACGAACTTCTACTTCACCATCTGGCAAGGCCTGACACACGCCTGCCCACGGGGGAGGAGCTTTCAAAACTTCATTGGACTCTTCTTCCTCATCCAATCTACAGCCCAGATCTCACAACGTACGATTTCCGTCTGTCTGGCTCCGAGGATGCACTCCGTGGTAAGCGGTAAGTGGATTGTGGGAAGGTTACTGTTGCAGCAAGGCTTTGGCTCCGATGACGACAAAAAGAACGGTACTGAGCGGGCATACAGGTCCTCCCAATAAGGTGACGCAAGGCCGTCACATTGAGCAGAGATTATGTTGAAAAATAGGATTTTTAGCCAAAAGAGTGGGGAATAATATTGTATATTGGAATCCCGAATAAAACCAATCTACTTTCAGAAAAAAAATGTGTTGCATTGCTTATTGAACGCCCCTCCTAATGAAGGGCAAACATTTTATCACTTACTAAATGTTCGTTGTTCATGCAGTGAAAGTTCAGTATCAGATACAGGCGTAGAAAAAAAAAAAAAAGGAATCACCGAAAACGTAACATATTACCATGCATAATACAGTGTAGGAAGCCCCTTGGATTCCGTAACAGCTTCTAGTCCCAGAATGGATAAATACAGATCCCGGATGGTTTGAAAAGGGATCTTATACAATTCTTCCTACAAAATAGTGTCAAGTTCAGGCAACATGATGGAGACAGGTATAGAATCACATATGTTTCGCTCCAAAATAGACCAAAGATGGCCAGTAATACTGAGATCTGGCGACTGTGGTAGCCAGGAAAGATGCAAAATTCATCCACGTCCTCACAGGACCAGTACTGGACGATGTGAGGTGCGTGGACAGTGTCCATGTCGCCTTGGAACACAGCACCACCATTGGGAACAAACGTTCTGCCAAGGGATTGGCCTGTCAGCCAAAATCTTCACACAATCCTTGGCGCTAACGTGACTTTGTAGATTAACCATAAGGCTCACGGAATATCACGATATGGCTGAACCCCCAACATATTTCACTTTCGGGACGTAAACTCACCCCAAAGCAGGAAACAGTCCCAAGCTACTGGAAAGAAGCGCAGGTAACTCCAATGTGTAAGAAGGGTAAAAGAACCAGTATCCCTAACTTCTGTTTTCTGCATAAGTCTTGAACATATTCTCAGTTTGAATATAATAATCTTTCTTGAGACTGAGAAGCTTATGTCCACGAATCAGCATGATTTTATAAAGCTTCGGTCTACGGAACTCATCTTGCCCTTTTCTCACATTATACACTGAGAACTGTGGATGAAGGGCAACGAAAAGATTCCATATTTCTAGATTTCCAGAAACCATTTGATACAGTGCCCATTGCAGGATGTTAACGAAGGTACGAGCATGTGGACTAGTTCACAGGTATGTTAGTGGCTCGACGACTTTAAATAATAGAACCCATTTTGTTGTCCTCGACGGCGAGTGTTCATCAGAGACAAGCGTGTCGTCAGCAGGAGTGCCCCAGGGAAGTCTACAGGACTGCTGTTGTCCTCTATACACAAAAATGATTTGTCGGACAGGGTGGACAGCAATCTCCAGTTGTTTGCTGATGACGCCGTGGTTACTGTAAGGTGTCGAAGTTGAATGACTGTAGGAAGATACAAATCGACTTAGACAAAATTTCCATTTCGTGTGATGAATGGCAGCTAGCCCTAAATGTGGGAAAATATAAGTCAATGCGGATGAGAAGGAAGATCAAACCTGTAACGTTCCTCATTTTTTTCGTTATTGTTCGTTGCATTTGTTCTGGGGACCACAGCGGACGTCACAAGACTTCCATTGAAGTTCGTTGTTGATCCCTTTGCTCAGCCATTTTTTAATTTTTATTTTTTATTTTTATTTTATTTTTATTTTTATTTTTTTTTTATTACAGAGACCAGACAGCTAGTATCTGGGCGTAACATTGCGAAGCAATATGAAACGGAACGAGAATGTGAGAACTGTTGTAGCGAAGGTGAATGGTCAACTTCAGTTTAGATATGAGATGGAACGAGCCTGTGATAACTGGGGTAGGAAAGGTGAGTGGTCGACTTTGGTTTATTGGGAGGATTTTAGGGAAGAGTGGTTCACCTGTAAATGAGACCGCATACAGGATGCTCGTACAACCTTATCTTGAATACTGCTTGAACGTTTGGGATGCATACCAGGTCAGTTTGAAGGAAGAGATTGAAGCAGTTGAGAGGCGAGCTGCTAGATTTGTTACTGGTAGGTTCGAACAACACATACGTGTTACAGAGATGCTTCGGGAAGTCAAATGGGAATCCCTGACGCCAAGGCGACGTTCTTTTCGAGAAGCACTGTTGACAAAATTTAGAGAACTGGCATTTGTAGCTGACTGCTGGACGATTCTACTGACGCAAACATAAATTGCATGTAAGGACCACGAAGATGAGATGGCGAGAAATTAGGGCTCCTACAGAGGCATATTTGCAAGTGGAACAGGGAAGGAAATGACACGTAGTGGTACAGGGTACCCTCTGCCACGCACCGTTTGGTGGCTTGCAGAGTATCTATGCAGATATAGATTTATAGCAGTATGAAAAACGGCTCATCCAACCAAATGATTGTTTTCCATTCTTCAGAGTTCCTCTTTTATGGCTTCAGCTCTGTATTTTCATATTATGGCCATTTGCATCATTGAAGAGTGGCTTTGGAATTCCAGTTCATCCTGTCATCCATTGCTTATGGAGCTCTCTTTGTGTTATTTTGGTGCTGATATGGTTTGCAAGTGCGACACTCAGTTCTGCAGTGGCTTTTTCAGTTGTCGTCCTCTTAGTTTTTGGCCATAATCCTTTCCAATGACTACCTGTCATGATCATTCAATACAGACCTTCATCTGCTTTGTGACTTACTAGATGCTTTCCCTGCATTTTCAATATGCTGCCTTTGAAACACCTAATACTTGGCCTCCCTTGATTATGGAAGTACCTATCACACAAGCAACAACAATTTGTCCATGTTTAAATTTCCTTAGGTCCAACATAATTCACTCACAAGTACACAGAACACTGTTTGACTGCTACTGATACTTGCAATATATTGAAATCATTGCACAGGTGCCATTTGTGCTCAGATACAACAATGGAAGCTGCAGGCTCTGTACTTGTGTTCAAACATGCATCTCTCACAGTGCTTCCATACTTTATCTCGCCACTGTATCTGAAACTGTTTTATACATGAGTGTTTGGTTATTGATTACCAACTAACACAAGAAATACACATCGACAAACATTTTGTAAATCAACACACACTTCACTGCACTACTAGATGGGAAAATGATTCTTGGCCATCCTGTAAGGCAGATAAGATGTTTTACTGGCAAAGATCACTTCCCGCATCACAAGTACCACTCATTCTCAAGTTTCCAGACAAATTTTAGGCTACCCAGAGGATCAGATAATCTTTCTGAAAATGCAAAATATTATGTCCTGTCAAGAGAATTACATTGACTCTTTTATATTACTATGGTGCCGATATCACTCATTTTTGATTATTTGGTTTTAAATTATGCAAACAGAGTCTTTAGGATGTTAAGACCATTTTGTTGAAACCATGTATCTAGCTTGTTTAGTTCATTTATGACAGCATCTGGAATTTCTCTCACATTTTCTTTTTCAATAAGTACTGCAATGTAATTAGCAAACACGAGAAGCAAATCCTGTTTTAAAAAGAAATGGTTAAATGGCTCTGAGCACTATGGGACTTAACATCTTAGGTCATCAGTCCCCTAGAACTTAGAACTACTTAAACCTAACTAACCTAAGGACATCACATACATCCATGCCCGAGGCAGGATTCGAACCTGCGACTGTAGCAACCCCGCGGTTCCAGACTGCAGTGCCTAGAACCGCACGGCCACCAAGGCCGGCCTTTTTTTTTTTTTTTTTTTTTTTTTTTTAAAAAAAAAAAAAAAAAAGAGAGAGAGAGAAACGAGATTGGCCCTAAGGTTGAACCTTTAGGGACTCCTTAGGAAATTGCATCCCACTGATAGCCATAATTTATGTTATTAGATATCATGATTACCATTTGCTGATTGTCAGATAAGACCTGACCCACTGCAGAAAATACTTTGTCTGATGCTGTATTTATCTTGCTTATGAAGCAGCATGGTATTATTCACTGATTTGAATGCTTTTGTAAGGTCATAGATGATACCTGCCACTTTATTGTTTTTATCCAGTAATGGACTGATTTTTTCTCAGTGAAGTCATTAACTGTGTTCATGGTGCTTTTCCCTTTTTTGAATCCATATTAGTTTTTGAGAATGAAATCATGTTTTGTGATTAAGTTTGCCTTTTTGTGTAGTGGTTTTACCTCTGCATACTCAGGCACATCATGGAAATCAGCTTGTTTAAATGACAGATGGTGTGCCATTTTACCACAAACAAATTTAATTACTTATACCAATTTTAGAACAAAATAATATTTTTTAGAACTTCAGTAGGAACTTTACTACATGCCACAATGGGGTTACATTTTTTGTCCATGCCAAGGCAAAGAAATTTATACTGTTTTGATAAGTAATCACATCTACTTTTACATTTATGAGTAATTTATTGATGCATTTAGATTTTGAAACAGGATTCACAATAGTTTTGTTGCTCTGTTTAATTTTTGAAATTTCCAGGTTTTAACTAATGCACCTAACTCCAATTTAATAGCAAACCATACTGCCTTAGTCTTATTATTATGCTCTAACATGCACTCATCATTTGATATTCTTTTGGTGGTTTAAAATGGTGTGGTTCACAGGGAAACACACAGAGCAATATACACACAAAAGATACTGTCGAGTTCATGAGGTATTAGAAGTTATTTGGCAGATTATTTGTGGGTATCTCAATTAATAAGATCATGGGATGTGAACGGCAAGCATTGTAGTTTGATTCTGGCCAGCCAAATTATTTTAATAGGCAGAGTGAAATTTACATTTTGAAAACACCATATGTTTCTAAGCTATCAAGTGGCAATGGTGAAACAACGAGAGGTTTATTTATCTGTGTCACTGGTGAAAATTTAGATTTGAACATTGTATTTATTTCTTTATTCATCCTGTAAATTGTGATTAAATACATAGTTTGTACAGTATCTAATTCTTCCTGTTATGGGAACAGTCCTTCAAGGATGACTGCAGAGAGAGCACTTAGCAGCTGAATTTGTCAATGAAGTAGACTGCATTATTTATCTCTGACTTCAACTCTTGCTTATGAAAAGCTCTAGAAAACAGTTATTGGTCTTGAAACTTTCTGGCAGATTAAAACTGTGTGCCGGACCGAGACTCGAACTCGGGACCTTTGCCTTTCGTGGGCAAGTGCTCTACCATCTGAGCTACCGAGGCATGACTCACGCCCCATCCTCACAGCTGTACTTCTGCCAGTACCTCGTCTCCTACCTTCCAAACTTTACAGAAGCTCTCCTGCAAACCTTGCAGAACTAGCTCTCCTGAAAGAAAGGAGTGCTAGTTCTGCAAGGTTTGCAGGAGAGCTTCTGTAAAGTTTGGAATGTAGGAGATGAGATACTGGCAGAAGTAAAGCTGTGAGGATGGGGTGTGGGTGGTGCCTGGGTAGCTCAAATGGTACAGCACTTGCCCGCGAAAGGCAAAGGTCCCAGGTTCGAGTCTCGGTCCGGCACACAGTTTTAACCTGCCAGAAAGTTTCATATCAGCACACACTCAGCTGCAGAGTGAAAATCTCATTCAATTATTGGTCTCGTTCATACCATTAATGTAAGCAGTGTTGTCTATTGCTGTATCTTGCTTTAGTCTGATTACCTTCACTCCACTCCAATATACTCTTCAAGCCCTCTACTGGAACAATGTGTCCTCTGCTTTTCAACAATCACAATTACTCACACTGTGATGTTAACTGAAAAACAAAGGCCTAAATAAACTGAGAAGTGTGAGAAACTGTAAGTTGCAGAAGCTAGACTCTTGATCAGAAGTAAAAGATGAACTGAAGACTATAGTTGGTTAGACTTAATAGTTTGGTAAATAGATATAATCTGATCTCTGTAAATGAAAGTTTCTGAATATTGATGCAGATGTGTGTTTACTTGCAGACCTGAATAGCAATGACAGCTACAGCACGGTGGTGAATATGGGCATGGACGGTGAGGGATCGAGCCCGCAGTCAGGCAGCAGCCGTCCTGCAGGGCACTTCCTGCATGGAGGCGGCACTGGCCCCGGCACACCGCCCTACCTGTCGGCCAGCCATTCCCCCACAGCACTGGGACCTGCCTTCCCGTATGCCGGTGACGGTCTCGCTGTCTACACCACGCTCGGTTAGTATTGAACTGCTCCCATTGTTGCACTCGTGCAAATACAACTTTTAGGGCAGTCAAGCAGATTTACACGGGAGTGGAAGGCTGTCTGGACCAAAATAACCATCCCATCCAAGATTCACACATGTTAAAAAAGCTCTATATGGGCACAGATGCCAAGGGATCGAACCCAGCCTCGGGCAGCAGCCAGGGTGCAGGGCAGTCCCCATTCAGCGTCATTGTACAAGCCACATACCTCTACATCCAGGTGCACTTCTTCTTCATGCACCCTTAGCCTTCTCCCTATCAACCAACTCACACCCCCAACCTTTAAAAATCCTTCTCCATTCTTCTTCTTGCATTTATTTTCCTTTTCTTTCTTCTCCAAAAACGCATCTGGACTTTCACATTACTTGCCTACTTCTTATGATTTTCAGACACAGAGTCTTCAATTAATAATGAAATTGATCTCCTTTTATGGGCCGGGAAGGCTCAAGGGGCGTCAGCTGGTTGTGATGTCATACTATGCCATTTGGCATCATGTTGTCATGCTGAGGAGGGGCATGTGGTCAGCATACTGCCCTTCCAGACACTTTGTCGACTTACTGTATCTTGGAGTCACTACTTCTTACTCAGTTAGCTCCTCAATTGGCATCACAAGGCTGAGCGCACCCTGTGCCAAGAAAAAATCCATGATAGCCACTTGCATTGACCTTTCAGCTATGGAGACAAGATTAGATTCCCATAGTAATAATTTGCCCATTTCAGCTCTAGCAGCTGAAATATGGAATAACACCCCACATGATTACAGACAATCACAAATGGATTTAACAAGCAAATTTGATTTTATTTCAAATAATGATTGGTCTGGGGCAAATGTCAATTTGGATCCTCTGTAGCTGCGTGGTCACGTAGAGGTACTACCAAGAATTTTTCCTTGGTGGGAGGACTGATATGAGGTGTAATCAGCCCACAATGCTAATTGAGGAGCTATTTGATTGACAAGTAGTGGCTCCAAGAACTGGAAAGTCAGCGGAATGGCTGGGAGAGTGGTGTGCTGAACATATGCTCCTCCATATATACATCTACATCTGCATCTACATCCATACTCTGCAAAGCACTGTGAAGTGCATGGCAGAGGGTATGTCCCTCTGCACCAGTTATTAGGGTTTCTTTCCATTCTATTCATATATGGAGCACAGGTAGAATGATTGTTGAAGGCCTCTGTGCATGCAATAATTATTGTAATCTTGTCCTCACAATATATGTCTAATACATAGGGGGCTGTAGTATATTCCTAGAGTAATCATTTAAAGCTGATTCTTGAAACTTTGTTAGCAGGCCATCTTCAAGAGTTGCTGGTTTGGTTTTTTCAGCATCACTGCAACATTCTCCCATGAGTCAAACAAACCTGTGACCATTTGTGCTGCCCTTCTCTGTGTATGTTCAGCATGCGTCATTAGTCAAGCATCTGCATGACGCCTCACGGCAGAGAATGCCACAGCACCTGGTCAACATCCCTTGGCTTCAATACCTGAATGAGGAGCTTGTTAAATGTCTGTTTTCAAGTGACATGCACCTAATGTTACAATAACATACAAATAACTCAGTATTGTGTTCTGAACCAAAATTATGACCAAAACTTACAAAGCAAACTTTCATACAATAGGAGACTGCCAAACTAAAAAATATACAAACACAGTGTCACCTACATGTACAAATATGCATACAGAAAACTCACAGACACTTAAAGGTAGATGCAAACTATCTCCAGAAAGCCTTCTTATGAAGTTTTAAGAACCAGCTTTAAATGGTAACTCCAGAGATATGCTACAACCCCCAATACTTTGCTCCCATAGGGATTGTGAGGACAAAATTAGATTAATTACAGTGTGCACAGAGGCATTCAGACTGTCATTCTTCCTGCATTTCACATGTGAATGGAACAGAAAGAATCCCTAAATGGTAAGATGTGAAGTGTCTTGTGCCAGATGCTTCACAGAGGTTTGAGGAGTAAAGATTTAGACATAGAATTAAGAGGGATTATATTCCTCACATCATAAATAAAAATTGGCCAAGGTAGTGATGCTGTCATGATGCAGCTCATAAGTGATCAGTTCACTCAGAACTACACAATGTTAAATTTGTGAACATTGCAGTAAGACAACTCTTTTCTGTTCATGATTACATTTCACACAGTGTTTTAAATCAAACCCTAACCACTATTTTTTACAAGAACAATTGTCATTATTTTTTTATTTTTCTCAGCGTATTTAATTTACAGTCATTTTCCGTTGTAAGATGCAGAATGATTACATTGTAACTCCTATTACAAAAGTCCTTCATAAAATAATTGATCCAAAGACTGTACAGCCAATAATGACCAAGAAGGAACCCCTTGAGTGCGAGGTCGCAAGTTCAGTCTCTAGTAAGGCTCATTTGAAAGTGTTGTGTTAACAGTTATGATAGGAAAAATATTAGCGTCTTATGACTCACCATGTGCATCAGGAGAGCAACAAAAAATGAGTGTCCAGGACGTGCAGAGATCAACCTTCTATGGGATGTATGTATTACATGTCACATATGGACAGTGTCGAATATCAAGAAATGTTCAAAACTTGCATCATGAACACTGAATGATAAATGGTGCCCCATAGTGATCATGAAGGTTCACACCATCAAGACTGAAGGTGAACTTCTTGTGAGTTAAAAACCATGCAGGACATTCAGCTAGGTATCCACTCTTAAAGAAAGCATGTAGAATTGTATTGCTATAATGGGGTGATGATAACTGATGGAATGCGATGGTATGCAACTGAACATGAAACAATCTGTCATGCAACTTATTGTGAAACTGGCTGTCCTCTGAAGCTTAGCTGCAGATAGTGGCATAATATGTTTTATAGGCACAGAACAAAACAAACATCCAAAGGCTGAATTTCTCCAGTGGTTCCATGTGGTACGAACTGCAATGTCACACAGTTTTCAAAAGTGATAATTTGCTTTAATGGAGTATGATTTTTATATACAGATCAGGGATCAAGCAAAAGCCAGTTATTTTGAAATTGGCCAAAAGCAGTGCTCATACCACAGGTGCAGTTCTCTTATGCCCTTCTTCCCACTCTTGTCTGCTGTGATGTAAATATTCCATATTGCCCTTGGAATATCACACACACAAGAAAGAATTGTAGGGGCAGAGCACCTCCAAGTTCTCACAGCTCAATAAAAAACTTTCCAGCTGATTACTATCCATATTAATAGTCAACATAAGTTTATATGAATGCATTAAGGAATTGATATTAGTTGATCTTGATACAACTCTCTAGGTACCTCTAATTTCCAGGGTTCTTTTCAAATGCATTTCCTCCTCAAATCCTGACTGGTTGGAACTGAACACAAATTCCTTACTGAACAGTGACATAAGTTTGTTATCTCATCTACTAATTTTTGGGTTGATTCTGCAGTTTGCTGTGCATCATCAAGTTGACACTTTGTTTGAAATTTTGTTGTGTTACATCTTCCAGTTCTGTAGCACTGTTTGAAGTTATACAACCATCCATTGCTTCCTTTGAAATCACTGTAATATATATCACGTGCAATTTGATGTGCATAACGTAATAGGTCACTGTCATGAATATCCTGAAACGTGCAAACTCTAGTTTTTCTAATAGTGTGCCTTGTCCTCTTGAATATCTGTAGTTTTTCTCATGCACCACATAGTCATATAGCTGTATACTTATTCAAAATCTAATAGTAATAGATTTTATAGTATGCTGTGGATGATCTTCCATGTGTGTCATTATGTTTAGCTCCTGCTCCTTGTACAATGATTTATTACATTTCATTGGAAACAAGATTTGTAACTATGTGTCTAAAAAGGATGATGAACTATGTGGTTCATCACCTGTTCAGTATCACTTTCACCCATTAGGCATGTAATTTTATCATTGTATCCCTGATGCACATCGTCTACAAGTGGAACATATATAACACCACACATTCCACTGACTCATCTTGCAGAAACTCTAATATTTTGCCTGTCACTTCTTTCTCCATGTGCAAAATTCTTTGGATTCCTTTCTGATGACCTTTGGCAACTATTCTTGTAGATGTAATGCAATGTTTGCTTTGTTTATCATTGTCATTGCTCTGCTTTGTGTCTACACCACTAGCACTTTACCCCTGTTGTTAAATACTCATTGACTAATGAGTTCAACTATTCTCCATAGCCTCATGCTGTGCTCAAAATTGGATACCTCCAGCTCCGCCCCCTTAGCAATTAGCAGCTAATATTGTGGTTGCATGATAGACAATATGTAGAGGGTAGAATGCCGTAAACATCATTTGCCTTTTATGACCTTGCACTCAAGGTTTTTTTTTGTAAAAGGAAACCATGACTTCTGCCAGAATGATGAAAACTTGATGTATTAAAATCTGAAATGAAGGATTAAATTCTTTGAGCAAAATGTAAGTTCTGGACAACAGACATTAAAGACAAATTGTTCCATTACATTACAAAATACTTTCACAAAGTTAGATTATGAACAGAAAGAAGACTGGAGCAATATTAATATACCAACAACTGTGATACAAAAAAGAGAAGCAGACAAGATTGGACAACAAATCAGACAGGCATCTAGGCAAAGAACGTTGAGATTACAGGGAGCAAAAAAACTGTTTCATAATGCATAAAGAGAGCTTAATGTGATATGTGGTTGTACAATATAATTTTTAAATCAATCATCTGATCCCTTCTCTTTAATATTTTAGGTCAAGGACCACCTCCAGGGCACCTCCCACCAGGCCACCCTGGCCTGGCTAGTGGTCCAGCCTCTGATCTCAGCAACAGCAGCAGCACTCACGGATACCCCGATTTTCCACCGAGTCCTGACTCCTGGCTGGGTGAAGTCGGATCAGCACCCCCACCAGGTCCACCGGGGCCACCTGCACCGCAGCCGTACTGACCCCGCCACCCTACTGCCAGGCATCGGCCTGCATCCTAGTGACTGTCTAATGAGAGTGGAAAGCTGCACAGTTGATTCCTGCACAGACTGTTATTAAATTGCATTAAGTTGTCTATTGGGCTAAGATTGCAGGAATATTTCAGCTATCTCTGGGTTGTGGAAAGTGGTGTACACTTCTGTATAATAGACACTGTACCCTAAAATTCGTGTGGATGGAACACTAAGAATTTTTATTTATTTCCTTTGGCTGTGGTGCACCATGCAGCAAATAACTAATTTCGTGAATACCACATCTGGCACACAATTCACTGCATATCTCCACTTTATCAGATGCCATATTTGCTGTAACAATTTTTCGAAACAACATAGTTTTGGTGTCAATAGCAACAATGGCTCTAAATTTTGATGTGACTTTGTCCTAATACTGTTCCATTATTCATCAAAAGATTTAGATATTTTTCAGTAAGAAGAAGTTTCATTTCAACTGACTTGTTTTGCTTAGTTCTTGGTGCTCTTCACAATAGTACAATAGACATTTTATTGGAAGTGTATTAAAACAATTATTCCACATAACTCTATCGCAAAATGCCTTAAATGAGGACATGGATTTCCACTGTTTGTCTGTTTTTAGTTGTGCGCTTGTTCATACAGTGTGTTATAAAACTATTCATTTCAAATCCGGTACACAAAGCTTATCAGACAAGAAATGAATTTTTGTAAACACTGCTAAACAGAAAACTAAATTTATTGACAGGTTTTAGAATGAATTCCAGTCTTGGTGTTGATTACTAATGAGTACTTCCAGGGAAGGTTAAAGAAGCAAACAGAAACATTTCAGAGAAAATAGCAAGTTAGTTAACTACCGTGTGACTGGGGATGTGATTTAGTACCAAAATTAAAGAACAAATCTGAAATCTGAATGTGAATAATAGATATATTTCTCAACAAAACTGAAATTATCACCACCAAATAGAAAGTGCTTTGTCAAAAAAACAGAACAGTTACTTAACTAATGACAAATGTAAAAAAGGCAAAGTTCAGCAAGAAAGTGATAGACTAACATCATTGATCGCAGAGTAACACAATACAATTCAAAATTACAGAAAAACACATCTTTATATTTGTAACAGTCCTTTGTTTATCCTACATCCTTCATTCTGCATACAGTTTAGTTTTTGTCTAGCTGCAGACTTTCTACCTATACAAGCATACAGAGTTCTCCTTTAAGAGTAACTATGTACCGTATATTAATGTTACAACACCAAATTTGTTTCCTTTCTGATTATCCAGATGTTATACATGGTAGAGACGTCATTCTCTTTGATGACATCCTCTCCTCATGTATACAGATTTGTCTCCTAACAACCTCTTCTCGGAATGTCCCTTTTTTTGCACTGTTTCCTTTATTCCATATTTTTCTATACAGATGCTTGACTAACATGATTCCTCACATTCTGTTTAAAGATTCTATTGCTCACTATTCTGAAATTGATTACAATACAATAAAAACCTCACAATCAAGTTACATATTAAATCAGAAATGAAGCTAAACAAAATTACACCAGTACAAAAATCATTATACACTTGAACTGCTGATAACTCTGACTAAAATTACTAAGTTAGTCTTAAATTTGTGAGCCATTAAGCTAGAGGCCAGAGGTATTATCTTGTCAGAATCATTAATGAAGATATAATCAATGGAATATTTTATTACTGAAGTAAGTGGACAAAGCAGCAATATCTTTTATTATCCATGTCTCCCTAACAAGTTGACAGTATGGGAAATATATCTTGTGACCACAGTTATAGTACATCTTGTGTTTCCTGACTTCACATGTTCAACATTATCAAAAAGAAAATATGTCAAGTTTTTGTGTGGCAGATGATTTAATTTTCCTTTTCCAGGAACAAACAAAACACATCATGTATAGAGAAACATTGATCTAGTTTTACATTTAATCTTCCAGAGAACTCAAAGATGAAGTTTATAGGCAGAAAATTGTTAACAATCCACAAGAATTGTCACTAATTCTCAAAAGAATTTACAGCAATAGTATAAACAGCTGTTACAAATTTAAAATATTTTGGCATCTGTGAAAGAAATTATGCAGTTAATGTTCATTAAACATAATTGTAATCACTGAGTGAAATAACAAAGTATGATGTGTGAATAGTAGAGAGGAAACATTATTACTACAGGTAGAAAGTGCTCCTCCAATGACACTTGGTTTATATTTGACACAAAGAACTGGCTAAATTACAGTGTGTTTTAAAGTTATGAACCATGTTGAACTACAATAACAACTTTAAGTGTTTGAAATGTGATAAACTTCAAGTTTTAAATGAGAAAGTGAAATTTTGGTGGAATTACACATACATATTGTGGTATTTAGAACAAACTAGTCTAAATGTATTCCTAATTATTATAATGTAAGAATGAGTGAAACATGAACATCCTTTGGATACTTCATTGTCATGTATAATACAAAATATTTTGCACCTTTCTGTTTACATATGTATTTGCAAACATCATGACACTGTAGTGATGTCCTACAGTTGAAACAAATCATCACTCCTGCAATTTCAAATAGAGCATTAGCCTTATGGCAATAGTCATTTTGCATCATAGGACAGTTGATTTCAGTTATTCTAAAGAAGTTTTTCCAGTTACACTAAAGAATGTGAATAAAGTCTATGTAAGCTGGCAGAAATGCCAATTTTCAAACAACTGCTTGTCCAAAGATATTATTCTAGTCATACTATAATAAAAATTATGTTAATTTTTATTCAATATATAAATTATTTGAATTGAAAAGAGTTATTTTTTATTCATTAATTCCTTATTGTACCTTGAAGCAATATATTAAGGAAGGTGACTGTAACTAACAGCAAAGAAATGACGAGGAGAAATATTATTCATGTATTTTCTTATTTTAAGGCTAGTGCAAACTGACAGCTATGATATGGTGATGAAATCTTCATTCATACTATGATGTAAATAGAAAATTGTTAGCAAAAGAACCCGATCAGGAGCCCAACTTTAACTAACGTGTATTATACTTGCCAGAGCTATTGCATATATATTTCATTTAGGTCAAGAGTACAGCATTTCTGAAAAATAGCATATGGGAATAATTTGATATTACAACCTGCATCTCAAATTTTTGATGGTGATCATCATCATCATCATCATTTAAGACTGATTATGCCTTTCAGCATTCAGTCTGGAGCATAGCCCCTCTTATACAGTTCCTCCATGATCCCCTATTCAGTGCTAACATTGGTGCCTCTTCTGATGTTAAACCTATTACTTAAAAATCATTCTTCACCAAATCCAGGTACCTTCTCCTCGGTCTGCCCCGACTCCTCCTACCCTCTACTGCTGAATCCATGAGTCTCTTGGGTAACCTTGCTTCTCTCATGTGTGTAACATGACCCCACCATCTAAGCCTGTTCGCCCTGACTGCTACATCTATAGAGTTCATTCCCAGTTTTTCTTTGATTTCCTCATTGTGGACACCCTCCTGCCATTGTTCCCATCTACTAGTACCTGCAATCATCCTAGCTACTTTCATATCCGTAACCTCAACCTTGTTGATAAGGTAACCTGAATCCACCCAGCTTTCGCTCCCATACAACAAAGTTGGTCGAAAGATTGAACGGTGCACAGATAACTTAGTCTTGGTACTGGCTTCCTTCTTGCAGAAGAGAGTAGATCGTAGCTGAGCGCTCACTGCATTAGCTTTGCTACACCTCGCTTCCAGTTCTTTCACTATGTTACCATCCTGTGAGAATATGCATCCTAAGTACTTGAAACCGTCCACCTGTTCTAACTTTGTTCCTCCTATTTGGCACTCAATCCGTTTATACTTCTTTCCCACTTACATTACTTTCGTTTTGGAGATGCTAATCTTTGATGGTGATAAAATGAAAAAAACAAAAGATCTGATCTCATAACAGCTGGTACAATTTCATTGTGATTCACAATTATTTCCCTTTCTGAAAGCACATATAGACACATAAGCCTGAAGTCATGGGAACTAAAACTGTTGACTTATAAACCAATCTCTTCATAGGTCACTGGAATAGAGCTTCTGTGGAGTTCCAGCACAAATAATATAATTCAACTTATTGACGACTTAGTTGTATGTGTATCAGCAATATTATGAAAAGGATAGATCATTATTCACCATAAAGGTGGCTTGTTGAGTTGCAGAAAAGCATAGTAAAAAAATTGTACAAACATTCACACAAATAAAAACGTCTCACACAAACTTGACTGCTGCCTCTGTCCACTCCAGAGTGGCTGAGAAAGCAGTCATGTGTCCATGAGACTTGCTTGCTTGAGTGAATGTGTTTTCTTTTCTGAAGAAGGCTTTGACCAAAAGGTCAATGTGTAACAGTCTTTTCACTGTGCTGGACAGCATCTCAACCTCATGTTTATGGTGAGTAACAGTCTATCCATTTAATAATATTGTTGATACTTGTATGTGTGACACATCTGCACTCTCAAAGTTTCCTACCATACCTAATTTGCTTTCCTCAGACAAGATTTTCTTGATTCTCCTCTGATTTGTGAGATGCTCTCTTTGTGGCAACTAGCAAGTAATTGAAGGCCACCTTTCTAAATACTTCCACATTAAATTCACACAACCACCAGAATCTGTATCTTTTTCTATAACTTTTCCTTAAATATTCTCCTCCTTAGTGCAAGCAGAAACTTTGGAAGTCACTCTGAAACTAATGCCACTAATTTATTTTCATGGAAACTAGAACAGATACAAAAGGCATAGTAACATTCTTAAATAGATAATATTTCTACCACATACTCTCACTTTTTCCACATAGGTACCAACACTTGTAATGCAAAATATTGTCACTTTTTCTATGTATGTACCACCATTTGTAATGCAAAATACTCTCACTTTTTCCATATTGGCACCACCGCTTGTAATGCACTTTTGCCAAATATGAACAAAGTCCTGTATGATATACTCATAAAATCTTGTACCAGCTGAGGCTAGCCACTGTGTTACAGCTTTTACAGCAGCATCTGAGCCTGGAAAATATTGGCTGTGTAATCCATCTTTCATAAACTCGAAGAGATTTAAGTCTACAGATGCTAAATCAGGACCATACAGTGGATGCTGTAGGACAATTGCTCACAAATAAATAGATTTTGGTGTTGTGACTATAGCCTAATTTTAAACCTTTACAAAATGTCAAAAACACCTCTCATAACACTATGCTATTCTGGCCAGGAATCTATTAATTAGTTTCTGCATTTAAATTAAATCTAATTCAGTCACTGCTGAGAAAGGCTGTACATTTCATTCAGAGTAGGCCTTCATACCTGTCTAATTTATACCTCATTTACATGATGTTCTTTAAATGTTTGAGAAGAATTTTTTCCATGGGTTATTACTTACCTTTGCAGCCAGTCTCATGTTACCTATGCACCATCATGTCACAATGAACCCTATCAGTAGTTAAAATTAGTACATCAGTCACTTGTACATTATTATTTTGATCATCTCACAAACACAGAATGTTCCCCTCTACATTGCTATAAATATTATGAGGCTTCATGTGAAATAAATTAGCATAAGTGAAAATTAATATAGATTACAAGCAATATTCTTCTGCAAAGCAAGCACTGAACATGGCAGCTCCATCATTACTACCTACATGAGTACGTGAACCACCATTACACATTCTAGATGCACTGGCACTTAAGATTCTATTAGTGGCAAACTGCTCCTCATAATTTACTAAATTTCAACCACATTCTCCACCTGATTACACTGTGATGTCTTCACTTATCAATAGCTGTATTTTGCAAGCTTTAATTTTCTTTTTCCCCCTACTTTTTCCCCTTCTGTTGTCTGCTTCTTTCGGTTTCCATCATGAAGAAATACTAATACGAATTTGGAATGGGTCAAGGTGTAAGTTAACAAAATGAAGCAATATTAGAAACTGTGTTAATAATTAATGATCATGAAATTATTGTCAGCTATTTGTGCTTTCTCAGGTCAATATTTAATACTATAAAAATAGCAAGAAAAATTACTATTTTTAAACCAGTCATTTACACTAAGTATTTGGTGCGTATTCTACACTGTTTGCTTCCTGTTTAAATGACTGCACAAATACATGTGAAGAATAACTATTGGCTACATATTGTAGGAATAGAAGGCAGCTTACAATGTGCATTGTTACATATTCAAATTGTAGGGAGCTTCAGTTATTGTGTACAGATATTTACACAATTTTTAAAGAACTGCTTCATAAGTTACATTTTTAATTATATTTGGATTTTATAGGAGTTCTCAGTACCTTATATTAGATGTTGTGAGAGCTTTTTGAAGATCTTTCCAGAAAACAGATCCTCATTATATACTTTAGATAAAAAGAGGCAAAATCTTCACAAAAATTGTTTTTGCGTCTTACATTGTTGTTGTGCAAGTCATTTTTCAACTGAAACTGATATTTCTTCTCATTAACAATGGCTTGCAAGGAATGAATGTATTACTATGTGAGTGTAAAAATTCCTAGTTCTTTAAGTATCCCTTAACAAAATATGCACTTATACAATTACTGCAGTCTATTTCAGCCATCTAATTTATGTCTGGTCTGTTTGTTGTGTTTCAGTCCCAAGTTAATATGTTCAATCTCTGATCTTTTTAACATTTTAGACTGGCATCTGAGTTTTAGTCTTTCTCCATAGCCGAGGGGTCACTATAGATGACTCCCATGTGAAATGCTCCAGGTTCAGTCCTGGTACTGCCAAGGATTTTTCCTTCATTGGAGAACTGGTACAAGCTACACTAAGCCTTCTGATGACAATTTAGGAGCTACTTCACTGAGTAGTAGCAGCTCCATGGTCTGGAAAGTCTGCAAAACAGCCAGTAGAACAATGTACTGACCTCATGCCCCTCCATACGTTGTCCGCACAAAGCCGCAAGCCAGAGAATGACACGGTGGCTTGTAGACATCCCTTGGGCCTTCATGTCCTGGTTAAGAGCTCATTATTATCAGTCTGAAAGTTGTGTGCTCTGATGATTCCAAACATGATGACGTCCTTAACTGTTCAGTAGTGTTCACCAACTGTGTTGTCATGGTTCACATTCACAGTGTACTGTATTTTCTGCAGAGAGTGTACTTCAGTCATTGCAATACATGTTCCCAGCAGAAAGGTGGCCCAATGACCAACTGTACTTCCCTCAGAGGATGGGGAAGCAGGTATCATCTGCTGGGCACCAGGGCAAGTGGGAATTCTGGGAAGTGAACAATCAGATAGAGGTCGCAAGAAGCCCCACATAGGCATGACATGGCACAATGTGCCATTTTCCTGCAGGCTGTCATTTCACTGTTGTAGCAGAGATCCAGACAACTGTTTGTGGAGGGGGAGGGGCTGAGGGTGGGGGGCGTTGGGTGGGGAAGTGGCTTGCAGTTGTGGACAACAAGCTGCACCCTACGCAACCAACTATCAGGCAATGTTAGACCTCATGCCAGCCATTTGTGCAGGCTGAAGTGAACCTGACCCACTTCTGAATTGTTCATTGTCCAGTCAGTGATGCCTGTGGTACGTAAATCATTTTTCGTCAAATTTTTACTGAATGGATTTCGTATTGTGACTTGATGACAGAAGCAAATTTTTGTGGGGAACTGTAGTTGATGACAAGATGAGTGTGGTGAAGATTTTAGAGTTTTGTGAAGTTTTTGGACTCCAGCCTAAGATTTTAGGCTTGAAACTTTAGTGTGTTGCATAGTGCCTGGCCCATCCTTCTTTTACAGCTGTCTGATGTATTCTCTTACCTCTTTTTCTGTAAGTTTTCAATCTGACAATATATACAGTTTTCATCATTTTATTCATCTGTTATTCCTACAGCTGTCACATTCTATTTCAGTATGTGTGCTAATGACTTGCTGTTGCATGCCAATGCCAAAAGTTCCTCATCATTATCAACATATTATCATCATCATACTGATTAATAAGTTTATGTCACTCATTAACACTACAGAGAGAAGTCCTTGTACAAAGCTCTATGGAATGCCGTATCAGCTACCCACATATTTATGAAAAAAGAATGTTGGAGAGTAAAATTTATTAAATTTTTGTCTTCTGTGTCTCATTGTGTAGTAAATTCTCCATGGTCAGCTATTTCATAAAATTAACTTCTGTCCAGATCAGCTAGTAAAATCTGAATAATCATGCTTCTGCTCCTGCTAGCAGACTTCTTATCCTTTGCAGTGTCTTCAGTGCTAGAGGCTGAAAGAATGGTGGATGTAGCTGCCCCTCTATTATGGTTTAGCACCCTGAGCTCTCTTCGCTTGCTCATACCCAACAAATTTTCTGTTGAAACTTCCTGGCAGATTAAAACAGTGTGCCCGACCGAGACTCGAACTCGGGACCTTTGCCTTTCGCGGGCAAGTGCTCTACCAACTGAGCTACCGAAGCACGACTCACGCCCGGTACTCACAGCTTTACTTCTGCCAGTACCTCGTCTCCTACCTTCCAAACTTTACAGAAGCTCTCCTGCGAACCTTGCAGAACTAGCACTCCTGAAAGAAAGGATATTGCGGAGACACGGCTTAGCCACAGCCTGGGGGGTGTTTCCAGAATGAGAAGTTTCATATCAGCGCACACTCCGCTGCAGAGTGAAAATCTCATTCTGGAAACACCCCCCAGGCTGTGGCTAAGCCATGTCCCCGCAATATCCTTTCTTTCAGGAGTGCTAGCTCTGCAAGGTTCGCAGGAGAGCTTCTGTAAAGTTTGGAAGGTAGGAGACGAGGTACTGGCAGAAGTAAAGCTGTGAGTACCGGGCGTGAGTCGTGCTTCAGTAGCTCAGTTGGTAGAGCACTTGCCCGCGAAAGGCAAAGGTCCCGAGTTCGAGTCTCGGTCGGGCACACAGTTTTAATCTGCCAGGAAGTTTCATATCAGCGCACACTCCGCTGCAGAGTGAAAATCTCATTCTGGAAATTTTCTGTTAATTATTTCTACTGGAGATAGTCCAATAAACAAATATGGTAATTTGTTCAAGATTACATGAAATTCAGAAATTATCTGAGACCAAGCAGTGTGTCTTGTAGAGGAATATGTTCTACATAATCTCCCTATTTCCTTCATAACCCTTGTATAGAAGTTTGACTGTGGATGGTATTTTGAAACTGTCATACGTGTAATGTCTTTCCAAGCTGTGAATTTCTTGAAGTTACTGTCAGTGAACTGTGATCAATTATCTATTAATACTGTCACAGGCTTGCCTATGTCTGTAAAACAATCTCTCAAACAAATTATTACAGTAGCTGTATTCACTAATTTTAGGATAAAGTTTTACATACTTTGAACAACATTCTATTAATACAAGAATATAGGTAACCCCACCTCTACCTTTAGGCAAAAGACCATAGAAGTCTATGGCAGTTGTCATGTAATGCCTAATGTATAAGTGGATATAATTTATATAATACATGACTGCTATCTTCTCCTACCTTTTGACAAATTTCGCAACTTACTACTTAGATTTTTAAAGCAGGAAAATGTTTTCATATGCTTAATGCATTTATGAATGTCAAAATCGCCACAACCTTTAAGTATAAACCATATCAGCTCTATTTCAGTGGTTTGTGGGATAAACAGTTTCCAATGTATTGAATTCTCATTCAATCACCAAAACTAATGATCTTCATTTACAATCCACAAATGCTTTCTATTAGGAGGAAGCAAAGCTCACTCACATAACTGTAGCTTTACTTCATTGTTCATGTAACTACAAGATAGAAAATTTGTGGTAAAAACAAGTTCTGGTCCTTCAGTCCATGTCACTTCATTTATTCCTAATGGGAGTCATGAGAAAGGATCTGAAAATTTATTTTGTGATTCTTTTATATGGTTTACCTCTATTTGAAATTCTTGTAAGAATGAAGCCTGTTGTATTGATCTACTGTGCAACAATTGGTTTTCTGTAAGGAATGATAATGCTTGAGAGTCAGTATAAATGATCAAGTTTGAATCCCAGACTGAAGTTTGGAGTTTTTTTATGCTCCACCCAACAGCCGATAACTCATTTTCGTTTTCTGTATTGTTTAATTCATGTATATTTAAACTCATACTTCCAGAAGCAATTGTTTTGCTTGCTCCTAGTTCTGGGTCCCATTCTCCTTGAAATAATTCCCATGCTATCTTATACTTAGCTGCATTGGTCTCAAACTTGAATCGTTCAAGCACAACTGGGTGTTTCACTGTGGGTACTACCACAAAAGCTCATTTAGTAGTTTAAAACACCTTTGGTCTCCTCTCATCCCATGCCCATCATGATAATCATGGATCATTCATGGGCTGACCTCTGGTGAAATGCCTATAGAGTCCAGCTAGCCTGAGGAATGAACGTAACTGCTGTACATTTATTAGTTTGTGATAATGTTTGATTGCTATCATATGGCTTCAGGCTTCAGACCTTGGATTCCCACACATCCTAAATCAGTTTGTTTCACCAACTGCGACATAGTCGTGTATACAAACAGTGATCAAATACTGGCAAATGATTTTTATTCCACTCTTTGATCACAACATCAATTTTTTAGATGATGACCGGTTTCAGTCCGTAATGACCATCCTCAGATTTTAATTAGGACATGGTGTAATTAAGATCTGAGGATGGTCATTATGGGCTGAAACCAGTCATCATCAAAAGAATTGATATTGTGATCAAAGACTGGAATAAAAAACATTTGATTTTAGTTTGCCCCTGCCAAAATTTGATTTTGATATTTAATAATGGTTCCTCTTTCTATCAAATCTATGCAAATTTTTCATTAGTAAGGTGCAGTGCTCTTTCCATGATTTGAAACAATTAAGATGTCATCAAGATATATAACCAATGCCTCTGTCAGGTCATTATTCAGAGCTTTATCTAGTACTTCCGTAAATACTGTTACTGAGATGTTCAAGTCAAATGGAAGTTCTGAAAAATGGTATGGTTTATCCTAAAAAAAGAACATGATATATGGCCTAGAATCTTCATGTAGGCATGTTGTTGTTGTTGTTGTTGTTGTTGTGGTCTTCAGTCCAGAGACTGGTTTGATGCAGCTCTCCATGCTACTCTACGCTGTGCAAGCTTCTTCATCTCCAAGTACTTACTGCAACCTACATCCTTATGAATCTGCTTAGTGTATTCATCTCTTGGTCTCCCTCTACAATTTTTACCCTCCATGCTGCCCTCCAATATTAAATTGGTGATCCCTCAATGCCACAGAACATGTCCTGCCAGCCAATCCCATCTTCTAGGCAAGTTGTGCCACAAACTCCACTTCTCCCCAATCCTATTCAATACCTCCTCATTAGTTATGTGATCTACCCATCTAATCTTCAGCATTCTTCTGTAGCACCACATTTCGAAAGCTTCTATTCTCTTCTTGTCAAAACTATTTATCATCCATGTTTCACTTCCATACATGGCTTCACTCCACACAAACACTTTCAGAAATGACTTCCTGACATTTAAATCTATATTTGATGTTAAAAAATTCCTCTTCTTCAGAAACGCTTTCTTACCATTTCCAGTCTACATTTTATATCCTCTCTACTTCGACAATCATCAGTTATTTTGCTCCCCAAATAGCAAAACTCATTTACTACTTTAAGTGTCTCATTTCCTAATCTAATTCCCTCAACACGAGCCGATTTAATTCGACTACATTCCGTTATCCTCGTTTTGCTTTTGTTGATGTTCATCTTATATCCTCCTTTCAAGACACTGTCCATCCTGTTCAACTGCTCTTCCAGGTCCTTTGCTGTCTCTGACAGAATTATGATGTCATCGGTAAACCTCAAAGTTTTTATTTCTTCTCCATGGATTTTAATTCCTACTCCAAATTTTTCTTTTTTTTCCTTTATTGCTTGCTCAATATACAGATTGAATAACATTGGGGAGAGGCTACAACCCTGTCTCAGTCCCTTCCCAACCACTGCTTCCCTTTCATGCCCCTCAACTGCCATCTGGTTTCTGTACAAATTGTAAATAGCCTTTTGCTCCCTGTATTTTATCCCTATCACCTTCAGAATTTGAAAGAGAATATTCCAGGCAACATTGTCAAAAGCTTTCTCTAAGTCTACAAATGCTAGAAATGTAGGTTTTCCTTTCCTTAATCTATCTCCTAAGATAAATCAGAATCCAAAATGATCTTCCCAGAAGTCAGCTTCTACAGGTTTTCCATTCATCTCTAAAGAATTCTTGTTAGTATTTTGCAGCCATGACTTATTAAATGGTTAGTTCAGTAATTTTCACATCAACAACTGTTTTCCTTGGGATTGGTATTATTATATTCTTCTTGAAGTCTGAGAGTATTTTGCCCATCTCATACATCTTGCTCACCAGATGGTAGAGTTTTGTCAGGGCTGGCTCTCCGAAGGCTATCAGTAGTTCTAATGGAATGTTGTCTACTCCTGGGGTCTTGTTTCGAATTAGATCTTTCAGTGCTCTGTCAAACTTTTCACGCAGTATCATATCTCCCATTTCATCTTCATCTACATGCTCTCCCATTTCCATAATATTGTCCTCAAGTATATTGCCCTTGTATAGGCCCTCTATATACTCCTTCCACCTTTTTGCTTTCCCTTCTTTGCTTAGAATTGGGTTTCCATCTGAGGTCTATCTGAGATCTTGATATTCATAGAAGTGGTTCTCTTTTCTTCAAAGGTCTCTTTAATTTTCCTGTAGGCAGTATCTATCTTACCCCTAGTGATATATGCCTCCACGTCCTTACATTTGTCCTCTAGCCATCCCTGCTTAGCCATTTTGCACTTCCTGTCAATTTCATTTTTGATCCATTTGTATTCCTTTTTGCCTGCTTCATTTACTACATTTTTATACTCTCTTCTTTCATCAATTAAATTCAATATTTCTTCTGTTACCCAAGGATTTCTACTAGCACTCATCCTTTTACCTGCTCAATGCTCTGCTGCCTTTACTATTTCATCTCTCAATGCTACCCATTCTTCTTCTACTGTATTTCTTTCCACCAGTCTTGGCAATCGTTCCCTAACACTCTCCATGAAACTCTGTACAACCTCTGGTTCTGTCAGTTTATCCATGTCCCATCTCCTTAAATTCCCACCTTTTTGCAGTCTCTTCAGTTTTAATCTACAGTTCATAACCAATAGATTGTGGTCAGAATCCATATCTGCCCATGGAAATGTCTTACAATTTAAAACCTGGTTCCTAAATCTCTGTCTTACCATTATATAATCTGTCTGAAACCTTCCAACAACTCCATGCCCCTTTCACATATACAGTCTTATTTCATGATTCTTGAACCAAGTGTTAGCTATGATTAAGTTATGCTCTGTGCAAAATTCTACCAGGCAGCTGACTCTTTCATTCCTTACCCCCATTCCATATTCACCTACTATGTTTCCTTCTCTTCCTTTTCCTACTATCAAACTCCAGTCACCCATGACTATTAAATTTTTGTCTCCCTTCACTATCTGAATAATTTCTTTTGTCTCATCATACATTTCATCAATCTCTTCATCATCTGTGGAGCTAGTTGGCATATAAACTTGTACTACTGTGGTAGCCGTGGGCTTTGTGTCTATCTTGGCCACAATAATGCATTCACTATGCTGTTTGTAGAAGCTTATCTGCACTCCTATTTTTTTATTCATTATTAAACCTACTCCTGCATTACCCCTATTTGATTTTGTATTTATAACCCTGTAGACACCTGACCAGAGGTCTTGCTCCTCCTGCCACTGAACTTCACTAATTCCCACTGTATCTAACTTTAACCTATCCATTTCCATTTTTAAATTTTCTAACCTACCTGCCCGATTAAGGGATCTGACATTCCATGTTCCAGTCCATAGAAAGCCAGTTTCTTTCTCCTGATAATGACGTCCTCCTGAGTAGTCCCCACCTGGAGATCCAAATGGGGGACTATTTTATCTCCGGAATATTTTACCCAAGAGAACACCACCATCATTTAACCATACAGTAAAGCTGCATGCCCTCAGGAAAAATGACTGCTGCTGTTTACCCTTACTTTCAGCCACTAGCAGTACCAGCACAGCAAGGCCATTTTGGTTAGTGTTACAAGGCCAGCTCAGTCAACATCCAGACTGTTGCCCCTGCGACTACTGAAAAGGCTGCTGCCCCTCTTCAGGAACCACACATTTGTCTGGCCTCTCAACAGATACCCCTCCATTGTGGTTGCACCTAAGGTAGGGCTATCTGTATCGCTGAGGCATGCAAGCCTCCCCACCAATGGCATGTAGACATACCTGACAATATTTGCAATATTTGGCTGTTGAGTCCATTGAGCTGAAATATTTAGCTATCTCAAATCTGGACAGTAATTCTTCAATGCTGACTGGTCTATCTCTTTCTGTTTCTATGTGCTTATTAAAGATACATACATCAAGTATGAGATGTAAGCCACCAGAAAATTTTCTCACAACTAGTAAAGGATTGTTGTATACATTTATGCTGCATTCTATGATACCATTCTCAACCATTTTCTGGATTTCTTCCTGCACTGCTAATCTTAAGATTAATGGTACTGGATAAGGTTTACAAAAGAAGGGTATATAGTTTTTTTAAGTTAAATTTGCAGATGTACTCACCTCCAGTACAGGTTTATCACAAAATATATCTCTTTTTTGTAGTAAAATATACAGCTCCTGGTTTTGTTCAGTCATTAGAACATTTGACTTTGAAGCTTTTACCTGTATTTGGTTTCTAAATTCCTCAAAGACTCCTCATATTGCCAGCAGTGTTCACTCCTTTGGCTGTTGCTAGTAAATGAGCCTTATATGTTGATAAATTTGGCTTAATTGTTAGCTGATTACTCTTCAAGGATACTCAATACATGGAACCTCCACTCATCCAGTATAATTCATACTTTATGAGGAAGTAACCAGTCTACCACAAGTAATATACCACATTTGTATTAGGTATTACTAATGAAGTTTGAAAAAAATTTTTTTTTATTGTTATCAGCAGTCTGGTTTCTTCCCCAATCAATTTTCCTTTACTTCCAGCAATACCAACAACTTACACACCAATTACAGGTAATATTGGACCCATATTTTTGTAGGATTTTTGTCAGGAAATTTTGGAATATCAATGAATCTTCACTTTCAGAGTCTATACAAGTATCTAAATTACCACCAAATACATCTGTAACTATTCTTGGTTAGTTTGGTCTTCACATTTTACTTCAGCTTTTTCCAATAACTACTTGTGTGTTGGAATGTTATGGGCGAGAACAATTAGCCTCCCCACATACAAGCCTATTGCTACATCATAACGTACTGAATCCTGACCCCCTACACAGGAATTCTCCTTGCTTCCCAAGATTGGAATTGGATAATATCCAGTTCAGGACACCTAATTCAGAAAAGACACATTAGAGGATAAATGGTTCCCTAGGTTACTTGTGGTATTGGGTATAAATACCTGCAAGTTATTGTTTCATTGGCTGTTTCTTGTTTTGTTTCTCATAGAGTTAGTCCTTTATTTTCCAGTCAAAAGTAATTTTCATTCCTCTTATGAAACTTCAATGGATAACAACTACTTTCATTGGTTTTGATGGGGCGGTTTTCTTCCGGTGTGTAATCTGCTCCTTCCTTGTGAAGTGTACTCAAACCTCCTTTAAAGGATAACAGATTAAGAATAATGGTCCAGCCCCAATATCATTTTTCTTTCCTCACAGAGTAAATTAGTGTCAAAATGAAGACCTTTGCAAATGTGTTTCCTCTAATAGGTTATCTAAATATTTGGATCTAGTTAAGTACCACTTTTGTAACTGACCCATGTATTGTTATGGTATTTGGGATTAACTAATTATATTAACAGTTTCTCTTGTGTAATATGTGACCAATATTTTCTTTTGAATTTTTCCTGGAAATTATTCCAAAATTTCAACTCTTCTGAAAGACCGGGCCCCATTCCTCCATGTCATCAACCAGGTGAGTGCAAAATCTATTTTCTTACACCCAAATCTCCAGATGTCAGACACTCAGATCAGCACTAAATGTTGTATGTCAACAGAGTATGAACCAAAACACCGATTTAGTTTGTGGTGTGTGCTGTCATCTGGTAGAGCATGAGTGAACAGTAATTGAAAGTACTACAAGAGCTACTTAGCACAGAATAAGCATACCTGTGAGTAACTGTATTATAGGTCTTTCATGGACGAGAATGTAGTGCAATTGATCATCATACGAAAGGTTCCACATTCAAATCTCACTGATGACAATTTTAGTTAACTGTTCATGCATGATGCTGTTATATGGGAGAACATTTTCCTGACATATAAAAGGATATTTTAGAGTTTGTAGCAATTTTCTTTTCACTTCATTAGTTGCACATTATGTATTTATTATTGATCATATTATTTTGTTTATTGTTAATTATTATTATTACTATTACTTCTGCACATTGTTCCTTTATTTTTCTGTTCTGACTGTACATTCTATAAAACTACTATTGCACTCCATAAATTTATTACTTCTTTCAAAGGAATGAAGTGAAAGCAGACTGAGAACATTGCTGTAAGCCCCAAACAGTGTTTTTCAGTGTTGTCCCACACAACACTTCCACGGATTACAGCAAAGAAATAATAATAATAATAATAATAAAATCACGCCACTGATGCATGAACTGGAGACCACTGATACAATGATTAAAATGCTCTGACAACTTTCTCCATGGAAGTAACATTGGTAACTACTCACAGTTAAGTTTTGATGTGCTCCGTAGTTCTGGTGTTACTTTTAATTAACGTTTACTCCCATTCTGCTTGACATAATACAAACTGAATCAGAGTTTTGACCAATACTCTATTGACATACGATGTTTGGTAGTGATCTGAGTGCCTGAAACCTGAAGGTTTGGGTTTTAGAATCTTCCCATTACTTTGGTAAAGATTTAGTGAACACTCTTAAAAAGTAAGTCAGATATACATCACCATCTGGCTTAAATTTAGGAAACTATTTTGGTAAATTCATCCCATTTCCCCACTGAAATTCCACTATTAAAAATTCTGGTCATCCATTAAGATATTTAACCCACCTTTTGCTGAATTCTTCTTTCGTTTTTGTTTTTCTCTTTTTTTACAGTTCCGTCCTGAGTTTTTGAAATTCCCCTTCATTCTTAACTAAATCTTCTGTGAATCAGGTGTACTTGCAGTTGAGTTAATTCTCCCTTGTACCTTTTGCTCTACTAGGTCACTTATTAATTTGTCCAAACTAGCAAAACTACACTGGGGACTCCTTATTGCATTTGAATCCGTAGTATGCTCTAATACATTCCATCTAACTTAAGCCCCTGAGATTTAGTCATTAATATTATTAAATGCCTGCTCTGTACTGCCTGCTCCATAAATTCTTTCATTTGTTTCAAGTCATTATTTAATTTGCAAAATTGCTTACCAATCTCATTTTGCACTAGAGCATGTGGATTTTTCAGCTCTATATGTAACTACCCTTTTCAACATACTTATTGTTGTTATCATTAATCTCTTTCCTTTCATGTCTGGACTCTTCAGACAATTTCTCTTTATTGGTTTCTACCTTGTTGCTTTTGTCTGTGTTAGACTGGACAATTTTCTAATTTTAAAAAATATTTTCTACAAATTGCATTCTATTCTGTGGGTAACCACAGGCATACAGTATATTCAACAATAATCAATTAGTCTTGTAGCAGTACCAGATCACTAACTTGTATTACTAATTTAAAAAGAAAGATTCCATTCATCATTAAATTGCTGAGCATTAAGTTACTACCACACAACCACATGCAAAATAATGAAAAATAAATAGTTTGTAAAAGATACAGGTCACGTGAGTTACATAGGGTGCATGTTGATGTGGTGAACTGCTGATGTGAAAGTAAGCCACTGCTGCTCTCACCTTGTGAGCTTCCAAGGTTGGAACAGCAATGGGTTGTGGCAAGGTGGCTCAGTTAGCCACTACCAATGCATCATAGCAAAGCTGTAGTGATGGTCTGAGAGTGTATGAATTGCTGAAGTTTCTCTTCTGGCTTGTGGACTCATCAAACTTCTTCTGAGATGGAATCTGACATAACTGTTAATCAATTGACTACATACCATTTCTTCTCTTTATTCATGGACAATGTTTTTTTAATAACACTTTCACTGTGAATTGTTGACACTCTTCAATGCCAACAACTTATTGCTCCAATTTCTTCTCAATAATTTTCTTAAAGCAGTTCTTATTATTGTTCACTGGCACCACTATATTCTCATCTCTCACTAGCACACCAAAACGGACTACAACTTTTGTTTACTCAGTCCTGTTGTGGAATTGAGCCAAAATGGAGTGAATAATTTATTAAACTTGGGTTTACTCCATTTCATTGAGTAGACCTATTTCATCAAATTACCTACCATCCAGAACAGTTAGTGAAATCTTTATAACCGTGCCTCTGCACTTGCCAGTGGACCACTTCTCCTTTGCAGTTTCTTCAGTGCTACTGACTGAAAGAAAGCTTCATTCATACTTCTTCTACAAAATCACTGTTCTTATTGTGAGTGTCATTCTTCCATGGCCACAACAGACTTCCAACTGCAACATCTACGAACAAGCGGCCCACAGCAGAACCGAGAGTGCAACCCATCATTTTCCCAAAAATGATGTCTTACACCTCACTGTGTAAGCCACCAATCTGATTTTCTGTAGTCTCCACCACCTCCTCAGTAGCACATCAGTCTGTTGTCTTGAAGCTGAAAATCTTATTCACTGTTTTATAGTGTTTGCTCACAAAAATTTGCCTAACACAACAATTCATGTTGCACTATTTTTATTAGCCTCAAAGTCATAGTGTTAGGTTGATGACCAGATTTTTTTTTTATTTTGTGAATTTATTAGTGCTTGCAGTCAGCTTGAAGCTCACAGACAACCAAGAGCCCAGTGGCAGAATTACTCAGATAAACTATAAAGCCACTGAAGCAAAAACTTAAAAACACTGTCCAGTAATTAGTGGTAGTTACTAAAAGCCACTAAACAAAATATTTAATTATGGCAAAGAACACAGTTCGTTTTTACACTAAACATCACAGATGGCATAGTGTTTTGTAATAATCCTCTGATAAAGCTAACCTAAACTGCAATAGTTTACTTAGATCAATCATTAATTCAAATCACAGTGCTTAACAGTAACTTGTTCAAATGACAGTGACAGTCTAATCTTCCTACCAACCAAAAGACATTTCAGTCAAAATATTCATTAACTTGAGTGACAGAAATCACTTTAAATGTTTAAACATCAGCATTGATGAGTTTTTGCAGATATCAATTCATGAGCTTTTGCAGATAACGATTCATGATTTTTTGTGAACAACTTGTGCTTAGCTATTGCATAAACAAATACTGGGTACATACTCATCGTAGGTGCTATGTGCTTATTAGCTTGACTGAGAATGGGAATGGACTTCAGACTTTAGCAATGTCCAGCTGTTTAAAGATAGGTATATGAACAAATTGCTATTTTGGAAATTCCACAATCATTTGAAAAATGACTAGGTTACATTTTAATTCTCAGAATTGTTTATAAGTATTGATAAAATGTTTGTTTTTCTAGGAACTCAGAAAAATTGATGGAGTCACTTTATGTATCTGCATTGTGAATACGATGGCATCTGATGCAGGTGATGAGATCCGGCAGGTTACAATTGTTGGGGGATGTAGCCCGTACAACGAAATTGGTGGGAAGAGCCTGTACAACGAAATTGGTGGGAAGAAGTAATATCTGACTGTACATGATCTCAGCTAAAGATGCATCAATGTCTTCCTTATGGGTGGCGCAATCACTGAGCAATATCCAGGGAAGGGCTTCTGTCCATGATTCATGATGTCCATGATTCATTAATGTGTGGTACCATTGTTCAACAAGACTGTTCGACTGCAGGTGATGCCTGATGGTATGGAAATGGTGACAATCACAAAGATGACACAGTTCATTGACTAGAGAGGACTGAAATTGCCTGTGCTGGTCAGTAGTGAGCAATGCAGGGCATCTGAAACATGCGATACACAAATTGGGAAAAACTTTGGCAACGATCTTGGTCGATGCACCAGCAGGTGTGGCCTTGACCCACCGCATAACTCCATTAGTTAGCGATATAATGTAAAGCTGTCCATCTGAGACTGGAAGTGGTCCTAATATGTCCATGTGCATGTGTTGGAACCTCAGCTTGGGAGTTGGGAATTTGCCAAGGGGTGGGGGGAGTGGGGGATAGGAGGGGGGGGGGTTGGCTGAACAAGGCAACCTGTTGTGATCTGGTGGCATGGGATGCAAGCAGCTCTGATCTATGGGGTGCAGTCTTTCCGCAGATGGGTCCACACAAAATATTCTGTCAGTAAATGTACAACACAGTGTGTGTGAGATTATGGGTGAGATCAAAGATTTGCTTACGCAAAGATTTTGGGATGACTTATCAGACTCTGATGCATGATACATCATACCAAAGTGGTTTAGTGAAGCCATAGAAGGTATGCATCTTTGACGTAGTGTACATCAGTCATGAACTGTGAAATGAAAATGAAATTTAGGTATCGAAAACAGTATCGAAAACACCAGGGGGAGGGGACCTCAGATGGGTTCCATAACAGGTCAGCCAGGGGATGGTGATTCATGTAAACAGTAACAGGTCTGCCCTCTGTGTCTTCTCAAAAATAGCAGATGACCTCATAGATTGTGAGTAGCTCATGGTCAAATGTTAACCACTTACACTGTGTACCTGAAATTTTATGAGAGAAGAGCTGGGGAATGCCACGTATCTCCTGTTGTAACATGGTGCGGATAGTGAGGTCACTCATGTCTGCTGTTATAGTAGGGTGGGTGTTGGGAGACGGATGAGCCAGTGAAGTCACATGCAGTAAGTCAACCTTGATTATATCAAAGGCAGATTTCATAGGATGTGTCCACTCAAGGTGGCATTTTCCTGCCACATTCTTCCTGCGTGGGACTTTGGTCAGGAGAAGGGGAGTCTCAGTTGCATATGGGATCTATCTCTTGTAGAGATTTATGACACCTAAAAGTCTGCATAACTCTTGGTAGGTGGAGCGAGGTGGCAGGAGTCATTTCTGGTTGGTCTTCTCTGGTATTGGGCAGATGCCTGAGGTGTCAATGTGGTGGTCGACGAATGCCACTCAAGCTTTCCGTAACTGAGATTTGTCTTCATTAATGATGACCCTTATTATGACTTCTTGTGAGCCTCATGCTCTTCTGCTGATGGTGACAATATAAGGACGTCATCCATGTACGCATAACAAAATTCTACACTCAACAATAATTTGTCAGTAAAATGTTGCCAAATTTTCATGGAATCTTTAATCCGTAAGTCATGTACAGAAACTCAAAGAGTCTGACACATGTAGTGATTGCTGCCTTTGTACGTCCTCTTCCACCATGGTAATCTGGAGGTATGCTGTTTTACCGTCAATAGCATTAAGTAGTTTGACGCCAGATAACATTTGAGTGAAATCCTGTACATTAGGGACTGGGTAACTGTCTATAATAGATCAATCATTAAGCCACCGGTACTTGACACGATTATATCTTTCTCTAAAATGAACTTTATAGGGGATGTCCAGGGACTGTCTGATGGGCAGACTATGTCTGCCTCCACTAGTTTGTCCATGGCAGACTTCGCTGTTCTAAGTTTGTGGGGAGCAAGGGGTCGACGTCTACATCAGATAGAGCAGCCTGGTGTAGCATTTATATGATAAATTATACCATCACAAAGAGTACAAACTGCATGTGGCCTGTTAGTAGGGTGCTCATCTGTAGTTGGAAATATGCTGTGTTGTAGAGCAGAGTCACTGGGTGAAGCAGTGGCTACACTGTCAGCATCACACACTGAAGTTGGATACTGCACTTCAATACATGTTCAGATACCTTGTAGACAGGCTCTAGAGGTACATTGGCAGTGTGACTGTTGCACATGTTGTAGAACAGCAAGGTTGTACTTGGCAATGTAAAGAGATGCTGCTGTGTCAGCAATGAACTGCCAAAGATCCATGATTTTGTGCCTAGAGATGTCATTTGCAGTGCATACTGAAGAACAGTTGGACAACAAAGAGTGAAGTTCACTGAAAACCACTGAGAGATTTTGGAGGAGGTCCAGTGGTGTATCTCCTTGTGATGAAGGGGTGGAAGGTGGATAGGAATGTTCAGGGAGAACTTTGCTGATAACGCCAATGATTGGCTGCTGACCATCATAGTCTAACAACAAACTGCATGTGAGGTCAGGAAGCAGGTGATAGTGATGCAAAAAGTCTGCTCCCAGGACTGGTTTGACTGTCTCAGTGACAAGTAAGGTCCAGTGCATGTGACTCTCCGCCCCTAGGTCCAAAGTGATTGAGGCAGTGCTGGTAATCACAATGAGAGTGTTGTTCATGGCATGTAATTGCAGCAATGATGGCAAGAGAGTAGTCAGCACTCAAGCTAGTGAGAGGGTGCTGATGTCAGCACCCGTGTTGATGAGGAAGTAGGTTTGCATCAGACGATCATAACTAAATAACTATGAGCCATCAGAAGGGATACATGAGGCAGCAAAATTGTGCAGGTGTGGTTGATTAAGGTATCTTGTGGTTGAAGAATGGCCTGGTGCACCTATGGCAGGCCACTTTACTCATTTGGGTAAGCACAAGGTGCCCTGCAATTGCTAGCATTCTGTCCAAATCTGCTATGGAACCAGCAGTATCGTTTAGCTGTCAAAGGGTCCAAGACGTGCAGCATTAATATCTGAAGTGGCATCTGTAAACACTGCTGGGGTGGGGTGGGGGTGGGGGGGTGGAGGGGGGAGGAGGTGACCGTATTCACAGTATCATTCAGCATTTGTTGCCTTTTGGCACTGTGAAGGTCACATGGCATGATGATGTTGGGAGGGGGCCCGGCCCAGATTGGCCAGAGTCGGCTGATCTCAGACAAGTCACAGATGCGCAGAGAGGAGGCAGTGATGCCAACTGGTGGCCAGTGGGGGAGCTCAGACCATCTTGGAGGTAGTCAGATAGCCTCGGTCGCCTCGTAGCCAAGTGGGGCAATGGCCTGGTGACATAAGAGTAGCTGTTGATGAGAGTACAATGCTGTATCAGGGCATGAATTCAGTCGTTGAGGTGATGACTGATATCAAGGGGTCATTCTCAAGTGACAGCATTGTGGTCTGGACGTGTGTGGGAAATTTCAATAGCCATAGTGTCCAGAGCATGCCGTCAGGCATCAGTGTAGGATCAGTCTGCATTTGTAGGTGTCGCCAGAGTGAGGATGGCGGTTGTCTGCAAGGATTTCTTCATGCATAAATACATGTAGTTGCTGTTCCAGGGAGCTTGAGAGGCACTGGAGCAGAAAAGCCTTAGTTTTCTTGTACTTGCTGTGAATGGTTGCTGTGAGGCATAGCTCACTAATTATGTCTGCATCGCCACCAAAGCAGCTGATTAAGGTCATAAATCTTGCATTGTCATCAACAATATCCTGGGCAGACATCAAGCAGATGCTTGCATCATCATAAACGATCCCATGGGCAGACATTGAGCACTTGCATAGATTGAACCATACTACCAGAAGGTTGATATGGAATGAGAGACAGTTTAAAATGAGGCTGGGAGTTGTGAAGGCTGCCTGTGGGTTGTACATGCGGGACCGGCCAGGGCATGGTGTTGACTGACGCGGCCAGCTCAGGAGCAACACAACATGTAGTATGTAGTTGCTGCGTTTCTTGGAAGTGCTTATCCAGCGGCAATGTGGAAGCATGCAACACAGATGGCCCAAGCATCACATTGAACAAACATAGACCTTGGTCGACGTACCATACTGATGAGTCAGTCATGGAAGTGTGGTGCTGTTTGGCTCAAAAACCAATGTTGCTGGCATGAGATGTATATTGTTCACTCAATTGAATGGAAGTGTCTCAACTCTGTGAGTGGTGCACAAGAGATCAAAATTGATCAGAGTGGCTGATGCAGATGTGACGTCAGAGCTTGATTAGCCCAACATAGATAGAGCCGAAGCGGTGAATGCTGCAAAAGTTCAGGCCTGTGGAGCAAGTTAGTACTGTACACAAAATAAACCTGAGAGGTGAGAGATGTGATGTGTGTGGTGGTGGTTAGGTTAAACACTGTACATGGCACAAGAAGCATGACTGGAATGAGCATGACGTCACTGTTCAATTCACCGGGATCACTTTTGTACAGAATGAATGGTGTGGAAATAGTTGCATTGTGGTACCCAGGCACAATGGAAGGATTGGCCATCATAATTTGTTGTCCATATATAGTGCGTCAGTGAACTCAAGACCGAGCAAGCGAGTCCCCACTCTGCCTACCCAGCTACGCCACAAGGTGCTACTACAGGCTGTTTCACAATGTAGTACCAGCCCTTCCATGGCAAGTGCTTTAAAACTGTGGTGATGTGGTGTACAGATACATTACAGCTGTGTTTAGTTTTAGACAAATGCGTTAAGACCATAAGGAATATGAAAGACGATAGCTTCTTCCGAAACACACAATTATAGAGTAAATAATATTAACATAAGAACGGAAGTCAGAATTCTACTACAAACATAGAACTGAATGCCTGTTCGTGTGAATGTATGTTCCTTTACTGCTATTCATAAAATGAACCCCATGTGGTGCAGTTAATCTGTAGAATTTAAGGTTTGTTCCTACTTTGTGTTTCTATTAAAAGTTAGAAGGTATCTTTGAAGGGCTGCATTGAAACTTAACAATTCTTGCAACATGAAGAGTGTTTAAAAAGCAACCAGAAATTTATAATTTTGTGTGTTGTATTGGTCCAATTTGCACTACTTTTTTTGTCACTGTCTTCGTAAACATGTCTGAAAAGTATCTGTACAATGTTATGTATATTGGGTATTTACTCTTTTGTCAATTGTCAAAAAGGTTACATGTGTTTTGGTAGGATCAATGATTATTTGTTTTGCATAAAAATAGATTAGAATATTAAATTTTGTTATAAGTGTGGAATAAAGTGTATCAAATTGTTAGAAATGTTAAAAATTGCTTTTGGTGAGTCTGTTATGAGTAAACCAAGGGCATACAAGTGGTATAAACATTTCAAAGCAGGCCTTAAAGGACAGTGGTTCTACAAGCATGTATGAGATTCAAAATGCATAGTTAAGAGACCTATAAACTATCCCAATGAAACAGTTCCTAAAGTGAAAATTCCTGGCAGATTAAAACTGTGTGCTGGACTGAGACTCGAACTCGGATACCGTTGCCTTTCGCGGGCAAGTGCTCTACCAACTGAGCTACCCAAGCACGACTCACGCCCCATCCTCACAGCTTTACTTCTGCCAGTATCTCGTCTCCTACTTTCCAAACTTTACAGAAGCTCTCCTGCGAACCTTGCAGAGTGAAAATCTCATTCTGGAAACATCCTCCAGGCTGTGGCTAAGCCATGTCTCCACAATATACCTTCTTTCAGGAGTGTTAGTTCTGCAAGGTTCGCAGGAGAGCTTCTGTAAAGTCTGGAAGGTAAAAGACGAGATACTGGCAGAAGTAAAGCTGTGAGGACGGGGCGTGAGTCGTGCTTGGGTAGTTCAGTTGGTAGAGCACTTGCCCGCGAAAGGCAAAGGTCCCGAGTTCGAGTTTTGGTCTGGCACACAGTTTTAATCTGCCAGGAAGTTTCATATCAGCATACACTCCGCTGCAGAGTGAAAATCCCATTCTGGAGTTCCTAAAGTGTTTCAGGAATTGGAAAAAGCACTGGCATAATTGAATAGTATGTAGTGGGGAATATTTTGAAGAGCATAACATTGCTGTAGATTAACAAATTAAGTTCTTACCAAAAATAAGAAGTAATATGTGAACGCACATCATATGTCAAGCTTTTTACATAGAAGTCCAGTATCGATAAATGTTTCAAAGGAAATTTCTGCAGTGAATGCTGCTCTTCCATAAGCATCAAAGGTTTTACATATTGAATCTTATTCTACTGGTGAAGAGTTAATTAAATTTACCATGAAGTTCTTAAATTATTACCAGTTTTGTACAACTAGTGATAAAGGTATTTATTGCTTTGGACCACATTTCACTGTATTTATCTTGGAAAACTGACTAACACTTTTACTACCACATAGTACATTTCTATCAAAAGAAACTTTATAGTGTATGTGCAGAGTCAGGCTTGAAAGGACACACAATGTATTTTTTAAGAAATTATTCGTTGCCTGTTTACATACATCATATTTTAGAGTTGTCACTTTCCAAATTAATAACTATGGCACCTAGTATGTTTTCAATAATCTCATCCTTAACCCAGTACTGTCTTTCACATTTCTCCACTTGGAGGCAGTATGCACTCCAGTCATCTTGAGCTATCATTTCAAAACCTGTAACAATTGGAACAAGTGTTTATATATGCTACGTTTTGGTTACTGCAAAATTTAGTATTGAATAAAAAATGGAAGCTCAGAAAGTGGCTGCATACCTTGTTTCACCAACTGCAGAAAATTTGTCATGCAAATATCTCCAAGAATATTTTTTCCTCTAATGAAATTTTTGAGTTTTGCCCACGCGGTTTCAATTGGATTTAAGTCACAATTGTATGGTGGAAGTCACAGCACAGTGCGCCCATGAGCTTCAAGTTTTTTTTATTAATTTCAAATACTTTTGCTTCCAGCTTATGTTGTTTAATTAAATTAAATAATTTTGTTTTTCTTACTAACACATCAGCTTCCACCTTATTTTTTAATAACCATTCAATCATTTCCCTTTCATTCAAGGACATAGTTGGACCTTTGTTATGCTCCTTGTTGTGATATGAAGCCTTGTCCACAACAATAATGCAGTTAATGGCAGATTTGGAATTACTTTAGTCGATATCCAATTTGAAAAAATTCACTTGCTCATGGTAGTCTACTGTCGCACATCCTGGTTTATAAATTAACTGTGCGTTGGGTAAGAACCCATCTTTTGATCCAGTATTAACCACTATAATCCTACTGCTTCTACTAACACTTTCCATAATGCCATCAATGCCAGGGCCCTGCCAACACTTTCTGTAAGTAACATTGTTGTTCACACAAGTTTCATCAATATAAAAAAATATTCTGCCTGGCTCCCTCAATTTTCTTCTTGGATCAGGTACTTACATCTCCAGTCAATTATATCCATTCTCTCTACCAGAATCTTTCATTTACTTACAGATCTTTCCCAAGTAAATCGCACTTCATGTAGTGTCTTGCGTAAAACATCTTTCTGACAAGGAAAGTCTATTTTTTGTTTCGTGGCAGTAAATAACTTCTGTAATGTTGACACTATTTTTTGGTTTATATAAAAGTCCTCCATCATTTGTCATATGATCAACTTTGTGGAACTGTCTATAATTATGGGTTTCCTCTCAAAATTATTAGTTTTCTTTTGTGGTGATTCCAGTGAACCATGCGGCTTATTTTTGCATTCCTTCCTTATGCGTCCTATTGTGGCAAGGCTGACATTTGATTGGGGCTGGTGATATTAGCCAACAGTGCTTTTTTGTGTCACCTCCTTAACTCATGCTGTTATAACATTATAGATGATTGAATGCGTTACTCTACTTATACCTCCTCTTATTCGTATTCTGCACATTTTCTTGCAATGCAGGGTGATTATCCATCACTTCTGGATACCAAAGTATATCAGTGAGTATACAAAGTTAACTGACTGATACTGTCAACTAAGATCCCTGAACAAAAATGACGTATACCACTGCACACCAATCTACACCACTAGACAGATAATGGGCAACTAATTTTGGGTGTCCCTGTAGGCCGGGGATAGCATTCTTCTGGGAAAGGCCACTTCCCCCACCAAAAGCGCTGCTAGCTCTCAAGTTTACAGACAGACTATATCAAAGCAGTATATACGATAATGGGAGGAGTATTTGACAGAGTCCATTGTTGATGCATTGGAAAGGTGCCATTAGGAGCGTCCATATAACACTGAAGCTGGAGAATATCACTCAAAAAGTCACTGGATAGATTCAGAACTCTGCAGATGGGCAAGGAAGCCAGAACATAGGAAAATCTCAAGAGCACATAAGGTAACAGTTACAGGATAAACAGTACACCATTGTTCGTTACTCCACCCAGCACTGTTTCTGTCTAAATCACTACACTGAAGTTCGTCTAGTCCAGGGTGAATGTTACTTTGTAAGTTGTCACATGGAATGTTCATAGCACATTGTGGCACTGCTTGCAAAATATTCTCAGCACTGTCATTCATGCAATGAGGCAATACAGTGAACAATGGCAGCATTATCAAGAACCCAACCAGCATGGCAGACTGGCACAAAATGACAACACTGCGTGGACGAGATACAGCACCAGCGAGAGGGCATACATAATAAATAGTATACGGAGTGTGGTAGACAAGTCATTACTTTATGTGCTGGATGGAGTTACATCATGGTCCACACCAGTCAGAGGTTCCACAAATACTAACTTGTCACAGATATTTTTGTTCACTCTACTGCACAGGACAGAGATGTTTGTTTTGTCAGCCAGAGATGACATATACTTGGTGTGTCGCCACACGCATATGTGCCACGTTGAAAATAATTGTGAATTATGCACAACCTTAATTAATGTTCAATCAGTTAATGGAGTATGTCATCGAGTGCATATAATTTAGATTAACAGAAATGCAATGCCAAAGGTTGATATTTTACAAGCACTGAGGCAAAATCTACAACGGAAAATGTAGCTACTTCTGAAAGTGAATATTAATTATCTCATAAATTAATTAGTTTCACACAATGTGATACATTATTTGAAAGTTGAACTGCCAGTCTGTATAACTGGTGGTGCGACTATACCACAGAAACACACATTAGCTAACAATGTTTTTCTTATTATGTCATGAACTAGAACCTTCAGTTAGATATAATATCTATTTAACTAATTTCGCAATAAAACAAAGTGCTCCATTGGAATCAGCAAATCAGAAAGGTTACCCTGAAAAAGAGGGAAACAGTTTAGTTGACATTCTGAAATATTTGAATTCCTCACACATTTAGACTGCCAATACACTTCTTAGACAATGTACATGATTTGAAAAATAAGCAAAGAGGGAAAAATCAGTTATTAACAGGAGCTGAAGTCATAATAGATGGAACAGTTCCAACTTGCTATCTCACAACACCCTCACACTGGGTAGATATTGATAAATACCTGATTGTATTATCTAATGTACAGCAATCAGTTACAAATATCTTAAAATATATTACACATCAGTTGTCAAATTTTCATATAACCTTAATTTACAATAACAATCATTAATCTATAACTGAAACTGGGACTGGTCATTGCCCTTTCTACAGAAATGTACACATTTTATACATTACTTTTATACAGGGCAGTGAGAACCAGTCTTAAAAGCTTGTAAAGTTGTTTCAAGATAGGTTATGCTGAGAAATAATTGTTAAGAAAAAATATTCAGTATGTTGTGACATTTCCAAGTCAATTGGCATTGAAGTTAACCAATCAGGAAAATGTGTGCACAAATTCAAGTAGTCCACTAGACACACTTAGTATCAGTTGTTCTCACAGCATTGATGATAGCACATGAAACTGCTCAGCCTTTGGCTTGTGTTTGATACTAACTATCATCCCATGTCCAATATTTGTATCACTCTCCTGTTTGCTTTTATGAAATCAAACAAATAACATGTTTGGTGACTAAAGGCTGTAAATTCAAATGCCATAAAGCCATTTAAATACCTAGGAATTACAATTACAAACAATTTAAATTGGAAAGAATACAGAAAATGGTGTGGGGAAGGCAAACCAAAGATTGTGTTTTATTGGCAGAACACTTAGAAAATGTAGTAGATCTACTAAAAAGACTGCCTACACAATGCTTGTACATCCTCTTTTGGAGTAATTATTGGCGGAACACTTAGAAAATGTCACAGGTCTACTAAAAAGACTGCCTACACAATGCCTGTACATCCTCTTTTGGATTACTGCTTCATGGTCTGGGATCCTTACAGATAGGATTAACAGAGTACATTCAGAAATTTCAAAGAAGAGCAGCACATTTTGTATTATTGCGAAATAGGGGAGAGAGTGTCACTGGCATGATACAGGATTTGGAGTTGACACCATTAAAACAAGGACTTTTTCAATGTGGTGGAATCTCCTCGCAAAATTTCAGTCACCAACTTTGTCCTCTAAATGTGAAAATATTTTGTTGACATCAACATAGAAATGATCAGAATAATAAAATAAGGGAAATTAGAGTTCAAATGGAAATATATAGGTGTTCATTTTTTCCATGAGCTGTTTGAGATTGGAATAACAGAGCATTATTGTGATGGTGGTTTGATGAATCCTCTGCCAGGCACTAAAGTATGATTTGCAGAGTATCCATGTAGATGTAGATGTAGACCACCTTTGGCAGGCTGCTTGTATTAGTCTGCACAACAGTCTGATTGGCTAAATTCAATGCTAATTACCTTGCAAATGGCACAGTGTACTAAATGTTGTTCTTAACAATTGTTTCTCAGCACAACCTACCCTGCAACAACCTTACAAGCTTTTGAGAGTGTTTCTGACTACTCTGTATATGTACAGTCAATAAATTTCTTGGATAAGAAGAAAATTTTACATAAATGTCTTGATGGTGGGTTCATTTCTAGGCTGTCCTTACAGTGTCTGTGGTTACACTCTTATTCATGAACCAATTACATGTACATACAGTCTCTTTTACAAAACTGACTTTAAAAAACAACACTTCACAGCAACAAATTAATGCCCTCTTTATTGCATAGCTGACAGAAACTTGATCTTTATCTTATTATTCACTATGTGAGGTTATTACTTTACTTCAAAAATTACTTATTCTGTTCATAACCTGCTTGAAACATGAAATGGTTCCAACTAAATGGGCTAAAATTGAATATTGGGAAAACTCACAAACTGTAGTTTAAAATAAAAAAAAACTCTAATGTAAAATAATTCCACATTGGTTGTAGAAACCAAGAACTGAAAGAAGCGGACTGTGTTAAATTTAAAGGCATGCATTTGAACCAAAATCTATCCTGGTCTTGACACATGCAGCATTTAGCAAGCAAAATTAAACAACCTGACATTTGCAATGAATATTCAGTCATATTCTACTAGCATGGAGACAAGAAAAATAGTTTACCACAGCTACTTTGAATCAGTTATAATGTATGGCATTATTTTTTGGGGAGGCACAGGCAAAATGATAGAATCTGAAAATTACGTAACTCAATTGTTAGAAATATGTCTAATGCAAAACTGAAAGGATCCTGATGCTCACTGTTAAGAAATTTAAAAATATTAAGTGCTCCATGTTTGTACATTTATGAATTGATTATTTTTGTATACAGTAACCACAAGTTATTCAGAGACAGTACCTTTAAACATCAATACAGTACTAGGAACAAGGACAATTTCATGCTTCCCATTCATAGATTAAAGCTGTTTGCACAAACCCCAGAATACATGGGCATGAAAATTTACAACATTCTAAAAAAGAAGCAAATCCTCAGCATGGAGATGAGGCAACTAAAGCAAAAACTATGACAAATGTTAGTACAGCAATGCTATTATTCCTCAGAAGAATTTCTTAATGATAACATGACAATCTGAGCAAGAAAGCAAGTGGTTGAAATGTTTTGTTGATTAAACTTAGAAGTTTTATGTCTAATAAATGACTGTAGTAATTATTCTCTCTTTTTACAGTAATACTATTGTTAGGATACACACAGTCTTTCTGAATTGTCAATTAATAATTATTGTTTCTATAATACACATAAATTATAATTGCAGTATTGATGAGTCCCCAGTATATTAAATCTTGTGATTTAACTCTGTATGTTATGGGATGGTAAAAATTCTGATTCTAAATAGTTAGGTTGAAATGAAATACTGAGTGCCAAGGTGGCCAAGTGGGATGGGAAAGACATAGATATGAGTGTATCAGGAAGGGAAGGCATTATTTGCCACTTGATATATTCACTAAAGAGTAGTAAACCCCCTACATAATAACTTTATTCAAAACCAAAGATGTTTTCAATTCTTTTTACAAAGCAAATATTTCTCAGAGTCAAATTTTTCTACGTTGGCTGTACGAAATTTCAAACGTTTGACAGATAGACAATGTGGTTTCAAGTCTTTATGTTCTGCAATCTAATTGTTTATAAGATTTTAGATAAATAAGTTCATAGGTATTGTTAAGAGCAAGTCTAACTATTTTCAGTGGACCATGGTACACATGCAGACATATTCTTATGTCCTCATTTACACTACAGGATTTTTCCTTAGTCTTCACTAATACTAATTCACCTGACTTGAAACTGGTAGGTTTAGCATTATTATCTTGTCTCCTCATTCTTTCCCTATCCTTATTCTTCATCATCTCTTTCTACACCTACATCTGCATCTACATGGTACTCTGAAAATCACACTTAAATGCCTGGCGAAAAGTTCATTGAACTACCTTCACACGAAATCTCTATTATTTTACGATGATGATCATTTATTCCTGTGTAGTTCAGCATCAATTTAAAAAAAATGCATTCGGAGGAGAAAGATGGTGATTGCAGTTTCACGAGAAGACCCTGCCACAATGAGAAATGCCTTTGTTTAAATGATGTCCACCCCAAATCCTTTGGAAATCTAGAAATATGGAACCAATCTGAAATCCCTTGTCAATAGCACTTAAAACTTTGTTTGAGTAAAGACCTAGTTGTGTTTCTCAAGAATGGTGTTTTCTAAATCCGTGTTGACTGTGTATCAATAGGTATTTCTCTTCAAGGTAAATTCATAATGTTCACATACAATAGATGTTCCAAAATGCTGCTGCATATCAATGTTAATGATATAGGACTGTAATTCACTGAATTATTTCTATTGTCTTTCTTGAATATTGGTGTGACCTGTGCAACTTTCCAATCTTTGGGTATGAATCTTTCATCGAGCATGAAGTTGTATATGATTGTTAAGAATGAAGCTACTATAGCAGCATACTCAGAAAGTAACCTAAACTGGTATACAATCTGGACTAGAAGACTTGCTTTTATTAAGTGAGTTAAGTCGTTTTACTATTAAAAAGGTATCTACTTCTTAGTTACTCATGTTGGCAGCTGTTGTTGATTTGAATTTTCAAATATTTACCTTTTTTATTGGTGAAGAAATCTCAGAAGGCTTTGTTTAGTAACTCTGCTTCAGCAGAACTGTCATTAATAGTATTTCCATAGCTGTCGTGCAGAGAAGGTACTGATTCCGTCTTGCCACTAGCGTACCTCACGTATGATGAGTAACTCTTTGGACTTTCCACTGTGGACACTGTTGGAGGGATCTTACATTGAAGTCCATGCTAAATTTCAAGCTTCAGTAAAAGATCGTCAATTTTGGGGATTTTGTGTTTGTTTAAATTTGGCATGCTTTTTTTGTTGTGTCTACAACAGAGTTCTGACATGTTTTGTATACCATGGATGATCAGCTCCATCATTTGTTAATTTATTTGGTATAAATCTCTCAATTATTGGTGATGCCGTTTCTTTGAATTCAAGACACATGTGGTCTACACTTACATTATTAATTTGTAAAGAGTGGAGACTGTCTTTCAGGAATGTATCAAGGGAATTTTTATCTCTATTTTTGAATTATTATATTTTTCATTTATTTTTGTGTCATTTGGGAGTTGCCATATTCAGCCTCACAACAACAACCCTGTGTTCACTAATCCCTGTATCCATTTTGAAGCTTGTTACTGGCTCAGAATTATTTGTTCCTAAGGCGTCAAGAGCATTTTTCACAACCATTTACTATTCGGTTGCACTCATGCACTAATTGCTCAAAATAATGTTCAGAGAATGAATTTATCACAATTTCAGATGATCTTTTATGCATACTTCCGGATTTAAAAATGTATTTTTGCCAATGTATCAAGGGTAAATTGGAGTCAACTATAAATGTATGAGTCAGGTATGTGTTTGAAATTAGACTGAAGTTCTCTTTGAACCTTTCAGTAATTTATTGTAGTGACCTCAAAATCAATTAATTGATTAACTCCAGTGAAAGACTGTGAACAGACTTCTTTTTGATGTTTTCATGTAACATTTGTTGAGTGTAATTGTATTTGCACTCCTCACAAGTGTTTTGATGCTTAATAAGTTATTTGCTGTGGTCTATAACAGTGTTGTTCATTTGCGTTGTTCATTTGTAGTTGAGAGGTCTTTCATTGTCTCCCACACCGGTGACCACTAATTAGAACATGGATAAACCAGTGACAACAGAGTCAGATCCATCACTGTTGCATCCTACTTCAGAGTCATTTCTGACATTGATAAAGGAGGAACATACACCAGTTTCTATGACGACTTCTACTTCAACCACAGCTGAGCAAATAAGTCATCATGCCAATCTGGACCAGGACCATGCTTCATCTCCATCAAACATTAGTGATGTGAAACTGCCACCATTTTGGTTGAGAAACAGTGAAGTGCAGTTTATCCACATGGAAGCAATATTTTACACACACCAAGTGCACCGTGACTTTGACAAATATGCATTAGTGTTAGTGCAACATTAAAAATGTGGAGCATGTGCTACTTAAACAATCATATGCCAACTTGAAACAGTCTCTAATTGAACATTATTGTCTACCACTCCATGAACATTTTAAAAACTTGCTCTCACTGCAAACATATGTTCATTTGAAACCTTCAGAACTGCTATGGGAATTATGTTCATTTGCATGCAAATACTTGTTGACTGAGAGTACCTTACACCTTATGGTTCAACAAGCTTCTCACAAAGTTATGCCCTGTATTACCAGCTGAAACTAATCCACCACTCACAGATTTAGCCAAGAAAATGGACACTATGGCTACTTACCCTGTAGACAGTGTTTGTTGTGATCAATTATTATTTGCACCTGAGAGTGGCTCCAGACTGCACATTCCCCACAATGTAATGACCAATGACCCTGTAATGTGCATGACTACAATGGACAAAGCTAGCTCTGATGCATGCTGAACCACAATGTTTACACAACAGGCAAGTGATATCTGTACTGAAATTCAATGTCAGTTTGCATGCCCACCAAATCTTTCTTGAATTTTATTCTTTGTCACATTATTAAATCTCACACCATTTTTACAATTTCCACTTAATATTCCAAATTACATAGTTAGTGTTGGTCTCCTAAATACATCTATCTCCATCAGAGGCATGCCCACTACTACTTATATTCTGCGGTACTCACAATATTCCAAAGAGTTTAAAAAGCAAAGGTGTTTACAACTTTCTTGACAAAAGAAGAATTATCACCAAGATATAACATTATTTTATAAATGAATCCAGAAATAAATTTAATAATTTAGCGTTATATTATGCAATTAATAATATGAGTTTTAAATATGCCAGATAGTTCATAATTTCAAATATTTTTAAAAGAAGGGTAATTTTAATTGTACATACAGAGTGTTACAAATTAATTTCTAGAATGAGATTTTCACTCTGCAGTGGAGTGTGTGCTGGTATGAAAATTACTGGCAGATTAAAACTGTGTGCCAGACCGAGACTCAAACTTGGAACCTTTGCCTTTTGCAGGCAAGTGCTTTACCATCTGAGCTACCCAAGCATGACTCACAACACATCCTCGCAGCTTCACTTCCTCCAGTACCTTGTCTTCTAAATTCCAAACTTCACAGAAGCTCTCCTGCTAACCTTACAGAACTATCACTCCTGGAAGAAAGAATACTATTACAATATCCCCTTACATAACTTGAAACAGTATGTTTACAGTATTTTGTGTCAGTCTATAAGGTTTACCAAACAGTGTACAGACTGATGCCCACATAGAATGTAGATGTAGAGAAGTATCTGATACATAACATATTAAGGAAAACATAAAAAAGTATCTACTATACATGTCATAATCTATACATATATCAGGATATGGCATTCAGATTTTCAGCTCTGTGGCACATACTGTCACAAGACAAATAGTACAATGTCAAAACTACAACATTGCACCACTAAACTATAGCAATAATTACAGAGACAAGGCAAATTACTAGAATTACAAATTTTAAGTTTAATCTATACAATCAAACCTTCAAAATCTTCAAAAGAGAAGGGAAAAATTTCAGAGCCTAACTGTACAATGAGTTAGCTGACTCAGAAATTGTCCTTACAAAGACCTAGAAGATTCATACATTCTAAATTCATGACAATGTAAAATTAATAAACAAACAAAAATTGGATACTTGTGGATCACACCTATATTCTTTCAGTTCAGTGATATTGCTTAATCCAAACATTTTCTTAGATTTTGGATACACAAGTCTGCATGCATTAGGATGTGGATTTTCATGAATTTCAAATGGTCCAATGAAAATATTGAAAAATTCATTTATCTCAGATGTCAACACTTTAGATTTCTCTTTGCTTTCACCAACACAAGATCTCCTACACAAACTTAGAAAATCTACCTTTACCATCATATCTCTGCTTTCTCCTATCTCTATGTTTTTTCATCATCTCCCTAACACACTCTTCCCTCTCTGGGGGTGACAGAATTTACCATCATTCCTGTGCAACGCAGCTAGCTCTTTATTCGCATGAAGTAATGGCCGTTATCGACAGGGGATCTCAAGTTGATTCCGTATTTCTAGATTTCCGGAAAGCTTTTGACACTGTTCCTCACAAGCAACTTGTAATCAAGCTGCGGGCCTATGGGGTATCGTCTCAGTTGTGCGACTGGATCCGTGATTTGCTGTCAGGAAGGTCGCAGTTCGTAGTAATAGACCGCAAATCATCGAGTAAAACTGAAGTGATATCAGGTGTTCCCCAGGGAAGTGTCCTGGGACCTCTGCTGTTCCTGATCTATATAAATGACCTGGGTGACAATCTGAGCAGTTCTCTTAGGTTGTTGGCAGATGATGCTGTAATTTACCGTCTAGTAAGGTCATCCGAAGACCAGTATCAGTTGCAAAGCGATTTAGAAAAGATTGCTGTATGGTGTGGGAGGTGGCAGTTGACGCTAAATAACGAAAAGTGTGAGGTGATCCACATGAGTTCCAAAAGAAATCAGTTGGAATTCGATTACTCGATAAATAGTACAATTCTCAAGGCTGTCAATTCAACTAAGTACCTGGGTGTTAAAATTACGAACAACTTCAGTTGGAAAGACCACATAGATAATATTGTGGGAAAGGTGAGCCAAAGGTTGCGTTTCATTGGCAGGACACTTAGAAGATGCAACAAGTCCACTAAAGAGACAGCTTACACTACACTCGTTTGTCCTCTGTTAGAATATTGCTGTGCGGTGTGGGATCCTTACCAGGTGTGATCGACGGAGGACATTGAAAGGGTGCAAAAAAGGGTAGCTCATTTTGTATTATCACATAGTAGGGGAGAGAGTGTGGCAGATATGATACGTGAATTGGGATGTAAGTCATTAAAGCAAAGACGTTTTTCGTCGCGGGGAGATCTACTTAAGAAATTTCAGTCACCAACTTTCTCTTCTGAATGCGAAAATATTTTGTTGAGCCCAACCTACATAGGTAGGAATGATCATCAAAATAAAATAAGAGAAATCAGAGCTCAAACAGAAAGGTTTAGGTGTTCGTTTTTCCTGCGCGCTGTCCGGGAGTGGAATGGTAGAGAGATAGTATGATTGTGGTTCGACGAACCCTCTGCCAAGCACTTAAATGTGAATTGCAGAGTAGTCATGTAGATGTAGATGTAGATGTAGATGTAGAGGTGGAAACTCAAAACTTTCAGAAATAAGGTTGGCTGGTCTGTGATTAAATATGACTTCAAATCTCAAAAAACCTTTTGAAGAATGTTATAAGCTGTTCATAATATCCTCAAAATCACTGACATAATGTATTCAGCTGGTATGATTCTTACAACAATATGTTCTAAACAGTATTCCAATCCCTCTCATATATCTTTCTGCGGGGTTACTCGAAGGATGGTACACCAAAGTTAGAATACGCCTTATTTTTGCATGATCAATTAAATCTTTCCAATCTTGTGATCTTAACTGAGAAACATTATCAGAATAAATTGTTTTAGGAATAGCCACCTGATGAAAATATGCGTTTTCAACCTTAGAGATGATTTGGTTACTGATAGTTTTCTTGAGAGGAAACAGCTTTATGAACATTGAAAATACATCAACCACCAGAAAACATAACAAAACGCATTCTTAGACATTGGTAGGAGTCCATAAACAACCACAAACACAAGATCTAGGTTACTATTAGGCAGTATGTTTTCCATTTGTCGTCTACTTGTTTGGTTACTTACCTTCACTCCTTGATGTCTGTCATTGCTGTCAATCTTCTGCTTAGCTCTTCTTCCTGTGGTATAAAAATAGATGTTTTCCTAAACCTTTTGCATGCATTTGGTTGAACCACAGTGATCAAAACTCTCATGTGTATAAGTAACTAAAGTACCAATACATTGTTCCCAATCATCTGAGTCAGTCTTATGTCTTCTGAATAAAAAACTCTTGTGTACCTTATAATACCGTCCTGTTTTTTCTCCTCCTCTCTTATCCAACATGCTCTTAACCAACTTCTAATTGTGATCATGATTTCAATACCTGCGGATACCTTTGCAAATTTACAAGATCTCTTTTTCCTCTTTCACATCTTTCAAGTACATAATTTTAAACTCTTTTTCTCCTTCTCAAAAGTTATTATAATTCACCCCTAAAGGTAGCCTAGACAGAGCATCAGCAACTACATTGTCTGTGCCCTTGATGAATCTGATCTCATAGTTAAACTGCTGTAAAAACAAGGCCCAACTAGTAATTCTGTTATGGTACAGCTTATGCATCTGAAGATAACATAATGCTTTGTGATCAGTAGAGATGATGACTTTGTGACCTAGTAGATAATTTTTAAATTTGTTGAACGCCCAATGTATAGCCAAAAGTTCTTTCTCAGTTACAGTGTATTTATTTTCATGTTTCTGTAACACTCTACTAGCAAATACAAGAGATCTTTGTTCAATAACACCATCAACTTCAACCTCCTGAAATAAATGAGCATCCAATCTAACATCACTACTATTCGTCATAATACAAAAAGGAAGAGACAAATCTGGTCCGAACAATATCGGAATTTGACACAACTGTCCTTTGATCTTATTGAAAGAATCTTGAGACTCCTGATTCCAATCCAGAGTGGTATTCTTCTTCAAAAGTTCACATAAGCATAGAGCATTCAAAGTTTGGCTGCTACACAATTTTCTATAAAACCCAGTTAACCCAAAAATTGATTTAAGCTGTTTTTTGTTGTGAGGAGTATGAAAATTAGCAATAGCATCAAGTTTCTCTTTACGGGGTGCAATTCCTTTTTAAGATACAACATGTCCAAAAAATTTAACTTCTTCCACATCAAATTTAAACTTACCTGTTTTCAAAGTCATGCCTTCTGATTCTAATTTTGAAAACACATCTCTAAACAGTTTCAAATGTTGTTCCCAAGTCTTTTCTGTAACCAGAAAGTCACCAACATAGACAAGCAATTTTGAACTCACTTCACTTCCTAAGACAGAATATAGAACTCTTTTGAATTTGGTTACAGATATATTTCACCCCAATGGTTCTACACAATACTGAATACACTTACATCCATACAAAAATGCTGTATACTTTCTAGAATTAATTTCAAGTGGGATCTGGTGAAAACCAGAGGTCAAGTCCAATCTACTCATGTATTTAACATAATCAGATATGTGTAACAGCTGATCCATGTTCTTGGGATGGTCATTCTCTCTGATAATTAATTCATTAAGCTGTCTAGAGTCCAAAGCAATTTTCACTCCACCATTTATCTTACTTAACACATCAAAAGGATTATTGTAAGCACTCCTACTTCTCTCAATTTCACACCATGTTTACATTTTCTGAATTTCTTTCTCTACATCTTTCCTTTTTGGAAATAGCATATTATATGGCTTCAGAAAAAAAGGTTGATGATGTTTAAGGTAAAGTATGCACTGATAGCCTTTTACTTTCCCCGGTTTTTCACAAAACACATTTTTAAACTCCAATAACAAATTCCTAAGTTGTTCCTTTTATTGGTCATTAAGAGTTGTAGCTGTCAATCTTCTGCTTAGTTCTTCTTCCTGTGGTATAAAAATAGATGTTTTCCTAAACCTTTTGCATGCATTTGGTTGAACCACAGTGATCAAAACTCTCATGTGTATAAGTAACTAAAGGTTACAGATATATTTCACCCCAATGGTTCTACACAATACTGAATACACTTACATCCATACAAAAATGCTGTATACTTTCTAGAATTAATTTCAAGTGGGATCTGGTGAAAACCAGAGGTCAAGTCCAATCTACTCATGTATTTACTACACTTTCAAAATCTTGATCCTCAGTCTCATCAAAATCTATATCATCATCATACACCTTGTACGCACCTAGGTTCACAATCTTTTGCAAATAGTTACAACGCCTCCCGCAGTTTAAAATACAGAAATCAGTTTTCACATAAGTATTGCTTTTAGGTTCCAAAATAATCAATTCTTTAGCACTCCATCCAAAACAAGCCTCAACTTTCACTATCCAATAAATACTGAAAACTACATTTTCTTCCAGACTGGGGATCATTAAGCATCCGTGTTCATTGGTTTTGCCTTCTATACTAAAAGTTAAAAGTACCTGAGATTTTACCAATTTGCTTTGCTTACCTGTAGCTCCTCTTATCTTTACACCTACAATGGAGATTTCCACAAAGTTATTACTATACTGGATTTTGTCTCTGAATAGTTCAGATATACCACAAATCGGGCTACCTGTATCAGTCAAACTGTTTCCTTCCCACTAATCAATATTAATCTTAATGTAAAGACAAGCAAAATCTAGATCATCATCTCTGTTGTCAGACACTTCATGTAAGACATCACTTTCAATTTCATCAAATGCTACATCCACAGTGTATTTGCAGGGTTTTATCAACTTAACAGGTATCATAGCATTACATTGGTTACACATGTTGTCAGGTAAAGATTGAACATACTGGATTGATTCCAAAGCACAACTAACATCACTTATTGCCGAAAGAACACAAAATATATTACTGGCAAAATTACATTTCCTACTTAGATCTTCTTTCACTTCATTCCACCAATTTGGATACAAATTTTGACAAACCACAGCTAACTTATTCCAGAATGCACATTTATCTATGTTATCATCAATCTGCTCACAAACAAATTTCAATAAGTTTTCACCTTTATTCTCTAGGCTTACAGATAACTCACATTTACTGTTTGGATCATTACTCTGCATGATGTTAATGAAAAACTGCTTTGACTGGACTGGCATTCCATGACTCTCACTTACATCATCACATACAACACTTATCTTACTGTATTCACAAATAACACTGAAACTTCATTATTCTTAAACTCCACTAATACCTGATACCCATCATCATCATCATCATCATCTTATTCTTACAAAATTACTTTATCAACAACATCATTAACAACACATGTCTCATCTCCATCAATGTCACTTACCTCACCTACATTCATTTGCAATAAACTACCAGTCTCAGACTTACCAACCTCATTTATTTCACAGCTCTCATTCACATCTACATCTAAAATAGCACATAATTCAGATCCAATACAGTTATCACCCGATTTACATACACCGATAACACTATTTTCTGACCACTAGAAGAAATCGTTAGTATATACTACATCAAAATTCTCATTACTCTCACATTCTGGTTTATAATTAGCACTTACATTGCTGGGAATTCATGTTGTGTATTAGGTTTGTATCGATCACCAAATGGTATAATCAAAACCTTCTTTGAACAGCTAGAAGATATAATCCAACACCTCTCAAAAACATATGCGTATTTGATAATTATAGGAGATCTGAACATAGACACAAGTAAAAATACAGACAATACTAAGACCCTATTGGACTTATTGTGCATATACAACTTAAAAATAAAAATAGATAAACCAACCAGACTAACAAAGCATAGTGAAACTATAATTGATCATGTAATAACAAATATTCCTACATGCTATTGTGACACACAGGTAATAAACTCCACATTAGCAGACCATTTTGCAATCATGATAGACATAAATATAAAGACTAGTGATTCAGTGCAGAAGATATGGGAGATGAGAAGACAGAACTACCCACATAACATAAATCTGCTAAAAAAGATGTTAGAGGCAGAAAACTGGGAAACAATATATGCAGCTAAAGATGCAAACACCAAATGGAACCAGTTTTTTTCTTTATTCAATTATTATTATGATGTTACATGTCCTGTTATTAAAAGGCTTGTCAAACAGCAACAAAAAAAGAAAAGCTGGGTGACTGGAGAAGTAATCCATGCCAGAAATAATCTGAGAGTGTATTATGACCTATCCAAACAAAAAAATACTGAGGCCCAACACACTGTATAAAATAAAAAAGAAAGAGTACTGTAGTTTTATCAGAAGAACTAAAGCATCATTCATCAGGATGTCTATAGATAAGGGAAAGAACCACTCAATAAGTTTATGGTCGTTCATTAATGAAGAGAGAGGAAAAGTAACAAATCGGGCGGAGGACATCTGCCCACTGATGAGTGGGAAAAGCAACGCAAACCCTCTAGAAGTAGCCAATACTTTTAACAGATATTATATTACTGTAGCAGATGAATTAATAAGTCAAAATAAAACAAATGCAGTAAGTAAATTGTTAAACTCCCCACATACAAATCATACTATGGTTTTCATACCTACAACGGATGCAGAAGTGTCAAACCTAATAAAACAACTTAAAATTAAACATTCATCTGGCTTGGATGGTGTCACATCACATCTCGTAAAGGAATGCAGAGCATGTATATTAAAGCCATTGACACACATGCTGAATGCTGCGATAGAAGAAGGTATATTTCCAGATTCACTGAAAGTAAGTAAAGTGAAGCCAATATTTAAGAAAGGAACAGGGCTGAATTAGGAAATTACAGGCCAATACCATTGATCTCAACATTTGCTAAAATCTATGAAATGATAATAAAGAATAGAATTGTAAGTTTTATAACAAAGTACAGTATACTGCATTCATCACAACATGGTTTCAGAGAAGGGAAGTCAACAAAAACAGCATCAACAGATATAATTGAGCACATTCTTAATTTACTTGACAGGCAACAAAAGACTTGTGGGATTTTTATGGACCTATCTAAGGCATTTGATTGTGTAAACCACTCAAAATTAATGATGAAATTATATCAGTATGGAATTAGAGGAAAATGCTATGACATACTTAAATCATGCATTACAAATAGGAAACAATGCACAGAAATCAGACATACTAGTGGGGGAAATATAACAAACTACAGATCAGAATTACAAACAGTTAAACATGGTGTGCCTCAAGGGTCTGTGCTTGGGCCAATACTATTTATACTCTACGTAAATGACTTCCCTAGCTATATAAATCAGAAACTTATAATGTATGCTGATGACACAACAATCATTTGCACAGCTGACACAAAGGAGGAGCTTGAGAAGGAAGCTCTCCTGACTATCGAAAATGCAAATACATATTTAACACAAAACAACCTGTTTATGAATCAGTCTAAAACAATGAATGTAGTATTTCAGACCAAGCATAGTGAAAATTATAATATAAATGTTAATGTAAATGGAAAGACTATTAAAGAAGTAACCAGCACAAATTTTTTAGGAACTATAATAGACAAACATTTGGGATGGGGGGAGCACATAGATGCACTGTGTAAAAAGATAAACAAACAGATCTTCATCATGCATAAAACAGCTAAGACTGTGGATGATAAACTCCTCAGATCAATGTATTATGGACTTGTCTTCCCACATTTGTCTTATTCAGTTCATGTATGGGGAAGTGCACAAGCTGGCTACCTAAAAAGAATATTCACAATTCAGAAAAGGGCAGTGAGATGCATTGCAAAAATACCACCAAGACAGACCTGTAGGCAAGCTTTTGTACACTATAATATTATGACAGTATATTCACTGTACATATACCAAAGCATAATGGCGGTAAGGTCAAGTGAGAAACACCTCCTAAATAAAGATATACACAAACACAGTACAAGAGGAAATGAAAATTACTACATGATAAACGAAATCTAAAACTGTCTATGACTGCCCCAGAAGAAGCAGGCAAAAGGTTTTTTAATAAACTCCCCAAAATCGTTAAAAAAGAAACAGACCTAAAATGTTTTAAAAATCATTTGAAACTATATCTCACAGAGAAATGTATATACAGTTTGAGTGAATACTAAGATGGTGTTTAATATGTTATATCATTACTGAAATGTACGTTTAAAAATTATCATGTATGTTGTTTGGATTTGTGTGTACATATAATGTGAAACATGTAATACCTTTGTATGAGTATGGACTATTTCTGTTTAATCATTTGTTTCATTTATATATAATGAAATCAAGTTTGATGTTAATAGCCTATTGTATGACACACCCAATACTCTCAGCTGAATTTTCAGCTGGAGTCCATGGGCAAAGAGTAAATAAATAAATAAATAAATAAATAAATAATTAAACATAGCATTCCAAAACTTTTGATCAAAACATAAATGAGAAATCTGATGTACTTTTTGGTCAACTTCAGATACCTATGCCACATTATTAATATTGTTATTATTGTCTAACTGCAAGTGTAAATTGGGGGTCCTGTATTTGTTGTGTTCCTTCGCCCCAAAACTGAGGACCTTCATTGTGACAGACTGCTGTTTCCCAAATGACCACTTCTATCATTATTTCTTCTATTAAATTGACCATGGTTATCCCCATTATTCCTAATCTGGTGATGTTCAAAATATCTGTCTCTATTAGCATTTTGACCCTGATGGAAATTACTACTATCTATGTTTTTGTAGTTGTTACTGTTGTGATCTCCATCATTTGGATGACTATGGTACATGCTTCTTTCTATTGCCCTATCCAGCCTGTCAACATATCATAATAATTGTTCAAGGCAATCATCAGGTTCGTTGACTAAATCCTACTGCAGCCCCTCTGGTAATCTCCTTTTTAGTGCATCAATCAATGTCATTTCGCCAAAAACCTTACTTTTGGGATTACCCTCGTATGATTTGGACCATTCAGAAATTCACTTTTAATTCTCCCTTGTTCGGCTTCTGGCCAAAATTTATTTAAAAAACTTTTTTCAAACTTTGATGTGTATCCCACTGAGTTAAATTTAGATTTACCCAAGACAGAGCTTCGCCTTCAAGACATCTTCCAACAAATTTAATTTTTTGATTGTCACTCATACCTGACACAAAATTGTCTTTACAGTGGTGTAGAAAATCCACTGGATGTAAATTGTCTGATGGAAAATGTTTGATTGGAATGTTGGACCACGCAATACCATTATTTGAATGAAATTTTTCCTGATAGTGAAATTTTTTTATTTAAAACATTTACATTATTTAGCATACTGTTTTCAATATTTAAAATTTTTTATCTAAACTGCTAAAGTTCTGTTCCATTTTTTCCTCTATGGCCTTCTGTTGAACTCTGATGTCATTAAGATTCTCATCCTGATTTGCAGATTGTGCAACTAACTCATTTTCCAAAATAATAAATTTATTTTCCAATACATTGACTTTATCATTCACAGTTTTTAATCCCTCTGACAACCCAGTTTTCAGTTCTGAAACCTGACAATTAAGTTGGTATATTTGGTATTATACCCTGTCCATTTTATCATTGTTTACAGTTCCTATTTCCATTAACTGATGAGTAACTGCATTCAATTTTCCCAAAACCAAATGCATAATATCAGTTTTAACTGTTTCTTTGCTGACTACACTTTCACTTGGTTCAAACATCTCTAGGCTACGTCCTACAGCTTTCATTTAATCACTACTATCCTCGTCTCCTTCCATTTTCCTAGCAGTCACAAGAGTCCATCAAAAATATTAACTTCACAATACTCTGCACTTATCTTTTTTCTTATTGATGTTTCTCATTGTAGTTGTTAAGTCCTCTTTCAATTCATTCGGTTCGTCATTGTTGACATTATCTCATTACTGCTGATACGACTTTGTTGGGCAGTCCTCAGGTCTTCACTCGTCACATGATTGGGACTTCATTAATATAGGAACTACAAATGATACAAATCTTTTTTTTTTTTTTCCTTCTTCAACAGACAAATCTTTGTTATCAGTCAAAAGATCACAGCTGATGACCATGCTAGTAATCTTACCCTCCCACGCATCACCATTAAATTTCTCTTAGTCTCTTCAGTACTTTCAAAAGCTTCGAGAGGTGTAAGATATACAAAAGAAAAACTTTTTACTTATGTTCATTTTCTCTTCTTGTTGTTGGCTTCAAGTCTTGCGTCTAGGGGCACATTTTTGCAGCAGAAACTTTAATTTAACATTGTGGATTCCTGGTGACAAAATAACTGATGAAGATTTGCCTGTATATTTCACAAATTTTATTCTTTGTCACATTATTAAATCTCACACCATTTTTACAATTTCCACTTAATATTCCAAATTACATTGTTAGTGTTGATCACATAAATACATCTGTCTCTATAAGAGGCGTGCCCATGACTACTTATATTCCATGGTATTCACTATATTTGAAAGAGTTTACAAAGGAATAGAGTTTACAAACTTTCTTGACAAAAGAAGAATCATCAGCAAGATATAACATTATTTTATAATTAAATTTAACAATTTAGCATTAGATTGTGCAATAAAAAATACGAATTTTAAATATGCCAGGTATTCTGTAATTTCAAATATTTTTAAAAGAAGAGTAATTTTAACTGTATGTACAGAGTGTTACAAATCAATTTCTTTTTATATGTTTTAGCCTGAATATGATACATTGTATACAAAATCGTATGAAGTTCTTTTAGTTAAACAACTGAGATAATCTTCCCCTACACAAGAATTGAAAGTATACATGATATCCATTATTTCTATATATAAAAAAGGTAATGTTAGAGGAGGGTGTCCCATTACAACCTCTTGCTGACATCACCGCTGAATCTGTTGCGGGAAAACTGATCAACATACTTTCTACCATGGCATTCCTCTTACTGTCACAACTGACCGCTGCTGTTAGTTTGAGGCATGACTAGTCAACCACCTATTCAACTTGTGTGATGTCCATTACCTTTGTCTGAAACGAATTAATAAATAAACCCCAGCAGTAACAAGAGTAGAAGAATGAACCAAAGCAGAAACCGGCTGGCAATGACATGGTTCAATGCATGCATCAGTCATTCAAATCTATCATCATGTTTCACAAAGAGCCATGGGCTGATCCTCTGCCCTGGGTGCTGCTTGGCCTCTGGACAGCATAAAAAGAGGATTTGTCCTGCTCTCCAGCATGACTAGTTTTCAGTGAACAGTTGTGGGTGGCAAGTGACTTCATTTCAGCTTCACCATTTGGTGGTTCACCTTCTTTTTTTATTTTTTTGTTTGTTGTCCTTGGTGTCGGTGTACTGGCTGAAAAAAATAGGGGGTTAATATGCAGTACTGTCTACTGTAAATGATGCACAGTTGTGTTTCACGGTCTTTAGCTTTCACTTTTCACAACCCTCCAATAATACACAGTTATATATAGCCAGTGCACTGTTGTTCTAACTTTCCATAAGCCTCATTAATAGTTAGCAGGTGAACATCCACATACTGCTACAAGAGTTTCCTGTTGAACATCAATGAGCAGTAAAAACATAACCACATAATTCACAGTTCTTTCAGAATAATGCAGGTACTTATGAAACAGATGGTGTCATTGCCTATTAGTGCAACACTTATTTCACTGTCAAGTTGATGCATTGGTTTCGTTCTAACCAACACAGGTTCCTTGTCTGAAACTCAGATGTGGACTGACTGTCTCATGACCAAAAATCAGGCCCTTATATGTCCTCGCAATAATATGTACGAAAACTGCACACTGTTTGAAGTTAAATTTACAGAAATTATAATTAACACTTAACTCATTAAATTAACTGAATACATTGATAAATTCTGGCTTTTTAATGGTTTCTTCTACTACAAGGATTAAACTGAATTATTTGTTTAAATCATGAAATTAACATACATAGTTATGCAAACAATATTTTTGACAGAACTGTTAATTACTTTGGAATTAACAAAGGGCTGGTTTTGCTAATATGTTTTCGAATAGAGCCAAATAAATACTTAAAGAATGCTATCAGTTCATCTTCCAAAATTCTATAATTATTATAGAACTTATATTTGTTTATAAGTCAACAACAAAATTTAAGTTACGAAACAATTACTGATTTCACCCTATAACAAAATATACTAACCAGGACTAGTCGAAATAAATTAGAAAATCAATTACATACATAAAACTAAGCACAAAACTAGATCTGGTGTTATATTCTTTAAAACTGAAGGCCAACCTTATCATGTATGTTAATGGTAATTAGTTAGAAGTGAAAAGAAAAACAAAAACAAAAAACAAATTTTAAGAAGGAGGGAATTAAAAATTATCCCAGCCTGCTTTGTCACATCACCCCCTCATTGGATTGATCAGATAGATACTGCAATTCAATGACCACAAGTGACAGAAAGTGGGTTAAAAATCTACACAGAAAAAAAATATTACATAAGAAATCTTATCAAAACTACAACGCATATGTTTTTTTCAAATATATTCTTATGTGAACTGGCCACACAAAAAGCTCCATATAAAATATGAATGTTACAAAAAATTCACAAGTTATACTTTTAACAGAAAATTAGGCATCTTCATCATAAGTTATGTCCTTTTTGGGCAAGCAAAGATTACATTTAAAGATAATATCATTTGATACAGGTCCTGTCCTGCTTCAAATAATAAATCCTCATGGGTTGCAATAGGCAGAAAATTACACTTGCTCAATGTTTAGTATTTTTCACAAGCACTTTCTCACCAAGTTGTCCGTACCTTCAACAGGTCCAAGAGGCAGTTAGCAAGGAAATGCACTGCTATAAGTTCCCTTGGAAGTGGTTCTCCTCCTCCACAGTACATGAAAAAAAAAAAAAATCAGACAAAATACCTTACTTTAGTAGACTTACTTTTACTTGTAAGTTAGTCTAAGGCAAAATGTTTCACTCTAAAATGATAGTCATTACATCATAAATAGATACATAACATTACAAAAATTAGCACCTAAATTGACTAGTCAAATCAAGTGCACATTACACTACAATACATTACTCTAAGTCATAACTGTCTGAAATGGTTAAATTTGAATGATCTGGATCTCTTTTCCATTTGCAAAATAGCAAAAACTCATGATGTGGCGTAGTATAGATTTACTAATCATTATATTCTGAAAAAAGAATAGAGTCACCATCACATTACTTAATTACTACTCAAATCAAAATTACTGGAATGGAAATTGTACCAAATCATTGCTGTATTTCTCTACTCAACGCTGAAAACTACCCTCGTTCAACCAGAAATTTACATTCTCACAAAACCAAAAAATGTTACCAAATAGTTGGCCTGTCAGAATATTCACATCAGTTTCAGTTAAGCAGCAAAATTACTTTTCTTCATTCCAGTATTACCACTTTAAGCTCATAATTCCTCAGAACACAAACAGAAGTTTTCAGATAACCTATAGAAGTAGAAGTAGTAGAAGGGCCAATGATGCAGCATTACATGCCTTGGACATCACTAAAATATCACTCTTTCTGTTAAATTCTCACACCCAGCTTTAGTGTCATGAATTGCACAATATAAACAGTATGTTGCCTAGTTCAAAATTAGACCATCAGTATAGTTACACCACATTTGTTTGCATACAGTCATCTTTTGCATAACCCAACCTTGTCTGTCAGCTCCATTATTTTACTTATATTTCTTCCCTCGTTAACTAGTGCAGTGCATCTCAAAAAATATCCCTACTGCAGAGACAGGCTCGCTAACCATTAAGACGCTAACTTTATTCATTATTTTTTATTTCAATATTGTTCCATTATCTAATAAATGGCCACCTGCTCTGCTTATCTAATGCAAAATTGACTATACTGAGAAATACTCCACAGTAACAGATCCTTATGCAAAGGCAAACATAACTCTCCTTCCTGACCAGACAACATTATAACTCAGAAAAACTATTTTTTCACTGTATTCCCACCTGAAGGGCGATATACTTACAAATCTTGCTCAATCATTCCACACATTACTCTAGGCAACTATGTTTAAAGTTGTAAATCCTTAATGTTAAACAAGGCTGTACAATAACACACTATAGGTAAATTGTTATCTCAATATACTGATGACATTGAACATAAACACTTCTGTTATACCACAATTAATATTAAATCTAGTATTTAAGATGGTTTATACTGCACAGTGTTTCTGCTGCTGCACCAATGAGCTAATTACTTCAGATGCATGTAAATGATATACAGGAAGATAATAAAATGAAATGAAAATGAAATGTTAATTATCCTTCACACCTTTCATTTTCAGTTCAACTTACCAGTACCTCTTTCTTTGATATAAATTCTTTAACCATGGTAACACTTTATTTTCTTCCCTGCTATTGCACTATTGTTCTAACTATTGTTCTAACATCCCATAAGCCTCATTAATAGTTAGCAGGTGAACATCCACATACTGCTACAAAATTTCCTGTTGAACATCAACAAGCAGTAAAAACATAACTACATAATTCACAGTTCTTTCAGAATAATCAAGTACATATGGAACAGACACTGCCATTGCTTTAACACATGGCCTATTAGTGTAACACTTATTTCACTGTCAAGTTGATGCATTGGTTTTGTTCTAACCAACACAGCTTCCTTGTCTGAAACTCAGCCGTGGACTGACTGTCTCGTGACCAAAAACTAGGCTCTTATATATCCTCACAATAATAGGTACTGAAACTACACATTGTTTGAAGTTAAATTTACAGAAATTACAATTAAAACTTAACTCATTAAATTAACTGAATACATCAAAAAATTCTGTCTTTTTAACAGTTTCTTCTACTACAAGGTTTAAGTTGAATTATTTGTTTAATTCATGAAATTAACATACATAGTTATGCAAACAATATTTTTGACAGAACTGTTAATTACTTTGGAATTAATTAAGGGCTGGTTTTGCTAACATGTTTTCGAATAAAGCCAAATAAATACTTAAGGAATGCTAGGGTTTCATCTTCCAAAATTCTATAATTATTATAGAACTTATATTTGTTTATAAGTCAACAACAGAATTTAAGTTACAAAAAATTTCAAGGAGGCAGCTGGCAAAACAAGGATGGAAGTAAAAATTATCCCAGCTTGCTTTGTCACAACCAGCACAGTGAACTTTCTTAAAGAACTGGAACAACACATCAGTCTTGTATGCTCTTGCAACCCACAACACCAAGGTCAATGTGATTAATTCATCTTTAAAGAACTACACACATCAACACATGTATGGCTGCATGATGATGTGGTTCAGCAACCTCTCACTTCCCCATACTCTGATCCATATGAAGTACTCTAAAGGAGGCCTAACACTTTCATTATCTGCAAGGGAGGAGGCACTGAAACAGTGACAACAGAAAGACTCAAACCTGCCTTCATTGCTCCTCATCAAAATGAACTATCATGCAACCCACCCATGCTGACACCTCTGCCACACATCCCTGTGGCCATGCCCCCCTTCCTCTTTATTTTATTTTATTTTATTTATATACTTGTTCCATAGATCTGTACATGTGAGCAAGTCACTCAGATGTGGAACGTGTCAATGTACATAATAAAATACATAGAATAAAGACATTGTTATAGTATTAATAACAGTGCACAAAAGTCACTTATTAGCTTAAAAACTAGTCAACATAAATGTGAAGATAGCAGTTTCATATTTAGGGCATTATTGCATCTATTTTAACCTTGAACAGTAATCAAAACTCCCCACTTTGGGTTTAAAAGTGACCCAAAAATGGAAATGAGAAAAACAGGAATTTTTACATTAGGGCATTATTACATTAGTTTAACAGTAAACAGTGTCAAAAAATTTAAAAACATCTTTCCAATCTGGGTTTTACTTATTTCTCTGAAAGAATTCCTCTAGTGAATAAAGTGAGGTCTCAAGTAAATAATTTCTCAAGCTACGTTTAAATACTGATGTACTACTCCTTATACTTTTGATGCTGTTGGGTAGGGAATTGAACATTTTCGTTCCAGCGTACTTTACCCCTTTCTGAATAAGTGTCAACTTCTTTAACTCACAGTGGAAATCCTCTTTTCTTCTGGTGTTATGTTCATGATGTAGGCAATTTGTTTCATACAGAGTGGGGTTATTTATTATGAAGCACATCAGTGAATATATCTACTGAGATGTTGCTGTCAGTATTTCAAGTTGTTTAAAAAGATTTCGACATGAGGTTCGTGGGGGTACACCACAAATGATTCTTATTGCTCCTTTTTGTGCTGTGAGGATTTTCTTTGCGGCAGGTGTATTGCCCCAGAAGATGATGCCATAACACATGACAATGAAAATAGCCAAAGTAAGCTGACTTTGAGATGGTAATGTCATTGAAGCGTGACAAAATTCGTAAAGCAAATGTTGCGACGTCAGCCGTTTTAGTGTTTGTAGAACGTGATGTTCCCAATTCAGCCTACTGTCCACGTACACGCCTAGGAATTTTGATAAGTACACTTGCTTTATCATCTGATCATTCTGTGTGATAACTATTTCTTTTGGGTTTTTGTGGGTTGTCTGGAACTGGATAAAATTGGTTTTTTTCAGGTTTATTGAAAGGGAGTTAATACTAAACCAACCCAGAACTTCTTTAAGGATATCATTGACCTCGGATTCTAAGTCAGTAGCTGACACATTATCCACCACAATGCTCATATCATCAGCGAACATTGTAAATTTACACTTCTTATTGATGGATAAAGGCAGGTCATTAACATATATGAGGAACAGCAAGGGCCCAAGCACTGATCCCTGTGGCACTCCATGCTGCACAATTCCCCACTCAGAGTCCACTGTATATTGTGATACACTATCTGAAACATCTAGAATAATCTTCTGTTTCCTATTTTCGAGGTACGATTTTAACCAGTTCCCTACAGGTCCTGTAATTCCATAATGACAGGCCTTCTTGAAGAGTATCTGGTGATCTACACAGTCGAACGCCTTTGATAGGTCGCATAAGACACCAATTGGCAGCCTCTTGCTGTTTATAGACTCTAGAACATCATTTGTGAATGAGAAAACTGCGTTATCTATTGAAACTCCCTTTTGAAAACCAAACTGCTGACTGTTAATGATGTTCAGGTCACCAAGGTGTGCCACAATCCTGTTGTACAGAGCTTTTTCTAGGACTTTTGAAAATGTTGTTAATAGAGAGATAGGGCAATAGTTTGACACATTTGTAGCATCCCCTGCTTTGTACAGGGGCCTGACAACAGAGTATTTCATTCTATCTGGAAACACTCCTTGTTGCATGGATGTGTTGCAGATGTGAGACAAAACTTCTGTCACTTCACTACAGCAAGCCTTCAACAGCTTGCTTGAAATATCATCGATACCAGCAGAATATTTATTTTTCAAAGACTGTATGATTTTTTTGATTTCATTGGCAGTAATGGGAAGCACACTTATTTGACTGAAAGGTTCTGGAAAATTATTTTTCATTATACGAGCAGCTTTATCTACAGAACCATGGCAACCTATCTGTGTTGGGACAGTTAAAAAATGTTGGTTAAAGATTTCAGCAATTTCCTCACTATTAGTTATCTCTGAGTTGTCAACAGTTAAAACAATATTTTTGTCTTTGGTGTAGTTTACAGTCCCTGTTTCTCTCTTTATCACATTCCAGATTGTTTTAATTTTATTTTCAGGATTAGTAATTTCAGATGCTATACACATACTTTTAGAGTTTTTAATTACTTTGGCAAGAATTTTACAGTACAGTTTATAATGTTTTAGCTGAGCAGGGTTGTTAGAAGTCTTTGATGCTATGTAGAGTTGTCTTTTTCTCTGACAGGAAGCTATGATGCCCTTAGTGAGCCATGGTTTTTTTGCAGCCCTTGCAGGTTGGACTCTGTATGACTTTTTTGTAAATACACTTTCAAAGATACCTGCTATCTCATTTGTGAATAAATTGTATTTTGAATTAGCAGTTTCTGCTAGATAAACAGGTGTCCAGTCAGTATGCTGAAGACATGATCTGAACGTTTGAATAGCTTCCTCACTTATTTTCCTTACTGTTTTCCATCTAAGTGAGGTGTCACTCAGAGGAATTCCCAAGCTGTTGAAAGTAACTTGTTGTCCGTCATGGTCAGACAGACCATTTATAACCATTTCAATATCAATATGGTTGACTTTACTCTGATCAACAAAAACGTTATCAATGAGAGTACTGGAAGAGGTTGTGGTTCTGGTGGGCAAGCTAACCATGGGAACAAGGTTGTACGTGCACATGAGATTTTCAAACTCCACCTTGCAGGGAGAATTAACCAAGAAATCTACGTTAAAATCCCCAACAACAACCATGCCCCTATTTTTTCTACTTAAGTACAACAAAAGAGTATCTAATTGTTTAACAAATACTTTAAAATTTCCAGATGGTGCCCTGTAAACTGACACAACTGTTAATCTGGAGACTGTGTCTGGCACCTCTATAGCACATACTTCAAAATGTAGCTCAAAGCAGAATCTTTGTACATCTATTGCCGTGAACAAGACATTGTTTTTTACATATACAGCTACTCCTCCTTTGCCCATATAGTTCCTGCAATAAGACGTTGCCAAAACACAGTGATGTGGTGTTCTGTTAGACACAGAATGTGGGCACTGTTTATACCTTTTGTGTCTTCTATATTTGGTGTGAACTGATCAAGCTTGCAGTATAGGCCTCTTATGTTCTGATGAAACACTGTTAACTTTCATTTGTCTTTAATTGTATTGCTGTTTGAGTGAACTTTCGTTTGTGTATTAATTACTTGTTGCAGATTTTTGTTACTGGACCAAATCCTGCTAGAGTTGGCCCAGCTCACTAGTTTCCCTCGTTAGTTAGGGCTATGACTGGTCTGCTTTCATGATCGTTATTGTTTAGGCCTATTATTTCATGAAAAGCTTTTCCAATGTCTGCTGCAAGTTTATTTTTGCCAAACTGATTTAGATGTAGTCCATGCTTTGTGAAGCAGTGTCTCTCATACCTGTCTGTATCCAGTAGTGTCACATTCGTAAACTTAGTGCAAAAGTGTTTCAGTTTACTATTCGTTAGGCGAATTTCTCTGTTCACACAAGACCAGTCTGCCAGGTCATATCTCGTGGGCACAGTTGTTAGTATTATGTTTGTATGCTGTAATAACTGCAGCAATACGAGTAGCTTTTTAATGAAAGTGCTGGCCTCGTTGCAATAAACATCGTTTGCTCCTGCGATTATCGCAACACAGTCTTTTTCCGTGAATTTAGCACATTCTGTGTGTATGCCTTCTACCACATTCACGAATTTTGCACCTAGTTTAACAGTTGCTGATATACACGAACCATCTTGAGCAGAGTTCGACATGCATGTCGAAATATTGCGAGCATGACTGTCTCCAAATATTTTTACGTTATTTTTCCGTTGTGTTTGTTTACGTACATGATCGGAACTTTTTCTTACGCAACCACGCGTGTTTTGTGTACACGTGTTGCCGTCTACTACAATATTAGATGCACTGTTTTTGTTATTTGAATTATCACTGTTTATCAAGCACTGAACTTTGTCCACTGTTGAGGCTTCTTTATTCAGTTGTGGTATATAAATGTGGCGTCGTCGACGGTTACGTTTTCACGACGTACATCTACACACACTGTCGAAGCACTACCATTTTGTAGAGCTGTATATCGGTTTTGGAGGACAGCGTATTTCACTTCTAGCACTTCAATATCGGTTTGTAGCATTCTGATTATTTCATCCTTATTTTTGATAATGTTTGAAAATTTACTTTCACACGCGGCTGCTATGCACAGCTCACAGGTCCACAAATAGTCATCAGTTACGAGTTTTAAGTTGATCTTGCAGCAATTTTCATGAAACCAGTACTTGCAGGTTCTACACTGAATTCCTTTACGAACTTTTCTGATACACAATTTACAATTACTATTACTTTTATGTTCATAACTGGGAGCTGAACCTACATGTACTTTCTCTATCGGCGCCATCTTGGAAAGCTTCATCTCAAGTGACACCCTTCTTGGGGGATGCAGACACCCCTGTCCTACCACCTGCTAAACTGCTATTGACTCACACTGTCAGACAAATAAAATGCAAATCCTCAGAGATTCATGGTGCACGAGGCTATCATGTGCACAGTAAAGGAATGGATGAGATGGCTCCACTTGCCAAAATTCCAACAACACTGTCTCCCTGTGTGACAATCTATATCCAGGTGCTCACTATGGTTCCTGCAGTTCCCACCACTGTTGAGAAATGGCCCAGTCATGTCTCCACCCAGACGCCCTGCCACAGGCATGAGTTGCTCACCTCTCCAAAAGTCCTCAGGGAGTATAGAAGGCAGATGATGCACAATGCACCATCGATCCAAGCTGTAGCCTCTACATCTTTTCAAGGGAGGGGAGCTCCTGTGGTGACAACAAAATTGACTAATCAATTAACTGCAGTGAAATAACTGTGTAAGAACTTCTTTGAGATGTATTCATGGCTTCTTTAGTGGATGTTGAATGTAATCACATCTGTGCTCCTCCCAATTGTTTTAATGCTTAATAAATAACAGTATTCAACTGCCATTTTGCTTCTGGGATGTGATACATCAACTAATATGTATTTTGGTGTGTAGAATCCAAATATACCTTTCAAAATTTTCTAGCATGTACCATTTTTGAGTTTTTAAAGGTTTTTTACTTTTCGTATTCAGTATTGCCCTTTCTGCTGTTCTTATGTTTTGATGTTTAATTGTTTGTTTTTGGTTTGCAGAGGAGAGCTAGAAGATCTACAAATTGTCAGTAAATGGTTGGTGTGGTAATCCAGTGGTGTGAAAGAGTGTTTCCTGTGAAAGATAGTGCAAACTTTTTGTGTTTAAAACTTATACTAAGAAAAATGACAACTAGTAAATCTCGTTGCTGTCTCAACCACCCTGACAACTTTTATAATGTATGAGGGAAATTCACTCCAAAATCCCAAAGAAATCCTGCCACTGATTTCGTTAGGAAGGCATATAAATTGTATTTTGATTGTCCTGTTGGTGATCACGATAAAAATTTTGCACCTCATATTGCCTGCATAACCTCTACTACAACCTTAACCGAGTGGTTGAAACTTTTGCTGTCCTGATAGTGTGGAGTAAGCCTAATGACAATTATGCAGACTGTTACCTCTGTCTTACAAATATTTCAGGACATTCAAGCAAAACTAGACATAAAATAAAGTATCCAAATGTATCTTTAGTGCATTTGCCTGAGCCCCAACATGAGGGGTTGCCTGCTCCTGTCTGTAAGTTGAAAGCCATGGAACCAGACACCGTGTCAAGTGACTCAGAAAGTATTGCACATATAGAAGAGTACTGCCCTCAATATCATGACACTTTGCCTCAGCTCTTTAATCAAAAGGAACTGAACAATTTGGTTCGCGATCAAAAACTTTTGAAACAGCAAGCTGAACTCTTGGGGTCAAGACTGCAACAACAGAACCTTCTAGCTCCAGGGACAAAAACTTCCTGTTTCAGATCAAGAGGTGTTTCCTTCGTTCAGTATTTCAATATGCAGAATTCAGTGTGTGTATGTAGGGATGTCAATGGTCTGAAGATACAGCTAGGTGTACAACATAATCCACAGGAGTGGTGACTATTTAACGACTCCAGTAAAACCAACTTGGAAGCAGTAGTACTGCATAATGGCAATGCATTTCCATCGGTACCTTTGGCTTACACAGTAGACATGAAAGAAACTGGAATGAGATTTTCACTCTGCAGCGGAGTGTGCGCTGATATGAAACTTATTTTCACTTATGAAACCATGGCTTTTCTGCTAGAGGCAATCAAATATAAGGATCATGGGATGTAGAATGTCACTTATAATTTACTTTCTACATTCGCACATGATTTCTTCCCAGAAAATTTGGGAGCCGTAAGCGAAGAGCATGGTGAACACTTTCACCAAGACATTCTTACCATAGAACACCAACACCAAGGCCATTGGAACCCTTCGATAATGAGTGACTACTGCTAGGGTCTTGTTAGTGAGAGTGATGAAACAGCAAACAAAAGAAGAGCTCTGTCGCATTTTTCAAAAACCAAAAATGATTAAAGGTGAAAATATGTTCTGGACTAATTTGGACCTTTTATTGGCATCATTCCCATGTACAAATATAAAATAGTATTGATTTCAAACATTCTGAATGTGTATTTTTGTTTGACTTATTTGTGCCAATTTTCGCTATTACCATTTTTTATTCTGCTATGTATCTAGGAAATGTGATGTCATTGAGAAAAACTGATTTTACAAGTGTATTCAGCACCCCAAAATTAGGTAAATCCACCCATTTACAAACCAGATACAGAAAAAAAGTTTAAATTTGTTATTTATTTTCTGTGCTCTAGTACAGAGGTGTTCATTTGTGCTTCAGATAACTCAGAAATTCTCTTCATTATCTCCTACACTATGACCTGAGTTGGGAGGCTGATAGAAGGAAACAATTATCATTTTTTCTAGTTGCCAAGAATGACCTCTACCCACACTAACTCACAGGAACTATCTGCTTCAATTTCACAACAAGATAAACTATTTCTAACAACAAAAAACACACCACTGTCAACTGTATTTAACTCATCCTTTCTTAACACCATTAGGTCCTTCGCAAAAATTTTGGTTGGACTTCCTCTCTGGCTTCAACCAGCTTTCAGTGCCTACAGTGATTTGAGCATCCATGATTTCTATTAGCACTTGTAGCTCTGGTACTTTCCCTACATAGCAATGACAATTTACAATTGTTATACCAATGGTTCCTAGATTTATATTCTGAGGCTGAAGCCCTTTTTGTTTTTCCCTGAGATCCTTTAACCTAAAATATTCTCCAGTCCATGCCACACAGCCCTGCTATCCACATAGCTGCCTCTAGCATGCAATGGACTTCTGACCTATATACTGGAACCTGAATCCTCACCACCCTTTAACACAAGGCAATGAATCTGCAGCCCACATGGTTGCAGAACCATCCGAACCTCTGACTGAGACCCTCCACTGAGCTCTGTACCAGAGGTCCACAATCAGTCCTGCCAATGATGCTGCAAATGGTGAGCTCTGATTTTAACTCACAAACAAGACTGGCAGCCTTTACCACTTCTGATAGCCACTTAAAACCAGAGAGAATCCCTTTTGATCCAAAGTGACACACATCATTAGTACCAATGTGAGCCACCACCGGCAGTTGGCTGCACCCTCTGCTCTTTATGGCATCCAGAAGGACCCGAACAACGTCTTTAGCTAATCTGATCTTTTTACCCCAAAAAATTTCTCTCAAGGTGGGAAATTCAGTCTCTTCCCCAATAATTTTACTAGGTTTCTGTCCAGTCATTAGTCTACAAGGAGAAAATCCACTTGACCTATTCCATACATTGTTAACGATGATCTCAAAATTGTGTATATGAATAGTCCAAGCAGAATGTTTCTTACTATATTACGCTCTACATAACCTACTGATTCCTTTCAGTTCACATTCACTCTTATTTCCTTGTGGGAAAGTAGTAGACCTTTTGATACAATTAATTTTGTGCATCCTTGTGCACTGTAGAAACCCTTCATATGTAAACTGAGGTCCATCGTTTGATGAAATTGACTTTGGTACTCACACTTGTAAAAATTGAGTTTCCAGTTTCTTACAGAAGTTTTGATGTTAACCTTCTTTATAGAGTAGTGATTCACACATTTTGAAAGATAACCAAAACTACAAAAACATATTAGGAGTAATTTCACTACATAAAGGAAAACACTTGCGTGGATTTTATACTCGGAATAAGCACTTTTATTGTACTGCACAAACACAATCATTACATACATTAATGCAGGAAACAAAACTGGTTGTTTTCTACAAAGAACCTCACTCACAAAGAGAATGTTTCAATGTCCTGTCGACTATCAACTTGTCACTCCCACACAGCCCCCCCCCCCCTAAAGTGCGGAGCACCCGGTATGGAGGGGTACTTAAACTTCACCTCTCAGCCTGCCCGAGTGTGGATAGTGCGGGTGTGGGTGCTGCTTGATGATTCCGCCACTGCATTAGGTCCCCCGGTGTGGCGCTCCAGTGGGTCGCAGCTGTCTGGCTCTGCGGAAGATGTGGGTTCATTGCGAGTTGTGTCTGAAGTTGTCTGTGAGGTTGCAGTCAGTGCTGTCATTGTCCAAGTGGGTTTTACCCGCTCAATGGAAACCTTGGTCGACTTTCCGTGGAGGAGGATATCCATTGTGTGTGTGCCCCATCATAGCACTTGATATGGTCCAGTGTACAGTGGCTGTAACGAATGATGTACCAAGTCTGTGCGGAGCATGATGTGGGTACAAGTATGTGTATGAACACTGGGTGCATGTCATGCTGAGACGTCGGGGCTGCAAGTAGCATCTCTGCCTGCTTCCTCATTTGTTGCAGGAGGTGGGGTAGTTGTGTCTCATCTGGGAGAGGAACCAGTGCAAGGAATTCTGCTAGAACACATAGTGGTTCCTTCCCCATACACCAACTCTGCCGAGGAACAACTGATGTCTGTTTTTAATGCGGTCCATAACCCCAGCAAAACCAATGGCAATGCTTGAGTCCATGAGTCCACGTGGTACATCATGGCAGCCTTTAAAGTTCAATGCCACCTTTCCACCAAACCGTTGCTGGCTGGGTGGTAGCTAGTTGTCCAGTTTCGTTGGAAGCTGCAGAGTTTCGACAGTTGTTGGAACAGTGTCGACTCGAAAAATGGGCACCCAAAATGAGCTACCCAAGTTTCCAAGAATGCCCATGCAGTAGTCTCTGCAGAAACGCCCCTGATTGGCGTAGCCTCTGCCCACTATGTGCAAAGATCCACTGCCGTAAACAAGTACCTGTAACCTTCCGAAGGAGAGAGGGGTCCAACCAAGTCAATGTTTACACGCCCAAAATGTGCTGTTGGGGTTGAAAATTGTCCTACTGGAGCATGAACATGGCGTCCCACTTTGCTATGTTGACACTGATAGCAGCTGCAGACCCACTCCCGTGTATCTTTCTTGATTGAAGGCCACACAAAACGATTCGCCACTAACTTCACTGAGGCATTGGTTCCTGAGTGTGCCAGGTTGTGAATGCTGTTGAATACCTTTCATCGGAACTGGGGGGGGGGGGGGGGTTGATGTATGGGCGTGGTCTAACCATGGAGGTGTCGCACCATACCTTAACTGGGCTGCAGGGGGCGTCCACAAGTTGTAAACATAGGCCAGTGAACGGGTCCACCAACAAGGACTGCAGCTGCGCATCTGAAGCCTGTGCCCTTGCCAATTTAGAATAATCTGACATTGGACTTATCCCGATAATGCGCGAGAAATAGTCTGCCACAATGTTGTCGGCACCATGGATGTGATGCACGTCTGTCGAAAACTGGCATATAAACTCGATATAGCGGGCCTGGCAGGAGGAACATGAATCGCTGATTTTGTAGAAAGCTGCCACGAGAGGTTTATGGTTGGTGAATATGGTGACTTGCTTGTCCTCAACAAAAGGGCGGAAGTGCCTGACACTTTCATACATTGCGAGGAGTTCCCTGTCATATGCACTCCAACGAGTTTGACTTATCTGTAGTTTTTGTGAGAAAAAACTTAGTGGCTGCCAATGACCCTTCATTCTCTGGTGCAGTGCTGCACTGATTGCAGCTTGGTTTGCGTCCACTACTAGGGCTAGCTGAGCTCCTGGTGCAGGGTGTGCAAGCCCCACTGCGTTGTGAAGGCTGTTTTGCAGTGCCTTGAAAGCAGAGTCCATCTCGGATGTCCATGGGAGTGGGCGCTTGCCAATTTTGTTGTGTCTGGCCAAGGCACTGTTCAGTGGCGTCCGGATTTCTGCTGTTCCGGGAGGCGGCAACAATAGAAATTTATCATTCCTAGGAATCGTCAGAGATCGTTGTAGTTTTGAGGCCGTGGTAGGTTACGCAACAACTCCAGCTTCTCTGGCAGTGGGAAAATGCCCTGAGCTGACACTTTATAACCCAGGAAGGTCACCACGGGTTCCCCAAATATGCACTTGTCCTTGTTAAGTGTTATTCCATGAGCACTAAGCCTGCTTTGCACCTTGTTTACGCGTTTTTGATGGTCAGAAACATTCCCCGAAAACACCAGAATATCGTCTAAATAGGCGAAACAATATGGTAGCCCTCTTAGCACACTGTCTAGAAACCGTTGCCAGCATTTTTCAGCCCGAATGGCATCACCAAAAATTCAAGTTGCCACTGCAGTCTTTAGTATGTCATTCTCTGCCATTGGGATCTGATTATAAGCCTTACAGAAATCTAAAACACTGGATATGGTCGCCCTGGCTAGTGAATGGGTGAAATCCTGTATATGTGGCGCAGGGTATCTGTCCGGAACAGTTCGGACATTCAAAGCTCGATAATCACCATATGGGAGCCATGACCCATTCTGTTTATGGGTGAGGTGCAGAAGAGAGGACCACGGACTGTTGGATAGCTGTATAGTTCCTTCTTGTAGCATCTCGTTGAAAATAGTCTTGGTTTCCCGCAAGCGATTAGGTGCAAGCCTGCGAACACGTGAGGAGACTGGTGGGCCTGGAGTTGTACAGATGTGGTGCACCGTCTCATGCTTCACCCTGTTCTTTCTTGTTCCATGTTGTGGCTTGGATGTCACCTTTGTGGTTGAAACAGCAGGAGTCTGTTGTGCTGTCAACTGTTTTGATGTCATTTGAGCCATCTGCAGGTCAGATTCCTTCGTCGCTATGGTTTCCTCCCAGGTGGGTGCACTGTGGTTATCTACCCATGGGCATGCATGAGAGGTCAGATATCCTTGTATTCCCAGGATAACCCATCCATTGGCAGAATGGATGAGTTGTGACTTCCGTAAATCCATGGACAATGCATGTTTTGCCAGGAAATCAGCACCTAGTGTAGGTTGGTCGATATCAGACATAACGAAGGTCCAGTTGCATTTTTCTGGTAGCCCAATGTCTTCTGTCCATACGTGTGGATGAGTGAATTGTTGACTGTTTTGAAAGTGGTCTCTTCAGCACGTTTGTCTGAAGGGAAGAAATTTACAGGCAGAATGCTGACATCTGAGCCGGTGTCAACCAAAAACATCCATCCTGTAGAGCGATCAGGAACAAAAAGTCTTTGTGAAGCTGTGTACCTTACAGCTGTGGGAGAAGTCGATCCGCATAACGTAGGCTTGTGCTGAAACGGGGGTGTTCTCCTCCCATGCGTCTGTCAGTTTAGGCACAGTTGCTGGTTGTCACAGTCAGCTGCACCTAAAGCATGCTGTGGGATGTGTTTGGGTGTGAGCATGGTGTCTTACACTTCGTAGCTTGCGCGCCGAAATGCTGGTGGAACCAGCAATAAACGGTGCCATCATTCACGTGACGTGGCGGGCGCGTCAGCTGGCGACGACGCATGTGTGTGTCAGCCGCCGCAATGTCGTGTGGCTCTAGCTGCTGCAGCTGGGCGGTCAGCTGATCGATGGCAGTGTGGAGAGATCAGAAATCTTCAGTTGCATCTGGCACTCGTCGTGAGGTCGTGGAAGCACAAGCTGGAGGCACCGTGTCAATCGGCTCCAGCCATGCTCGGCTGGTGTCGTTGGCTGAGGTGGTTGCAGCGGCGGCCACTGTGGCACACGAGTCGAGCAGGGAGTGCGCTCTATCAGCCACTTGCAGCAACTTGCTTAATGGTCGGCCCTCGTAAGCAATTATGGTTGAGCACACCTGCAGAGGTAACTGCTGTTGCCAGATGTGCACAAGTAATGTGGCTGTGAACACAGAAGGGTCCACCATAGCACGTAAATGCCGGTAAAAGTCTGAAGGTGACCTGTCACTGTGTTTCTTGTGGTACAGGAGCTGTATTATCCGCTGGCCCACATGTTTTGTGCAACGCAAAATTAACGCCATTTTGAGGGTGACATAGACTTGTTGTGGTGTGTGTTGCATAATTATATCTGATACCACTGACGACGCACTTTGGTCCAGGTTGCATATCACTAGCGTGAACTGTTCAAAATCATCTACTATTTGTTGCTGCACGAAAATGTTCTCCATAATAGCAAACCAAATTTCCGGACGTTCGGGAACAAAAGGTGGGGGCCAACTTTGTAACCACAATGCGGGTGGGCCATGATAACCGGCAAACAGAAAGTGTGAAACACATGGGAGCGGCACCAACACAGGTGATGAAAATGCGAGCACATATGGTCTGATATCAGCATGTCTTGCGGGCTGGTTGTGCGAGGCAACATCCTGTGGCAGCGGCGTGGGAATCGCCGGCAAACGCAGTGCAGTTGGGAACGTAATGTTGTGGACGAAGTTGGTATGAGATGTAGGAATCTGTGGCACTGTGAACTGAGAGGTTTGCTGCATCGTGTCGAGCTCCTTCTTGATATTCTGGATAACGCCGTCGATGTCGCGGAATAGGTTCTGTGCAGACGACATGTCGATACGAGACGTCGCGGAAAATATCTAAAGAAACTTGTCTACTGTCACACCGCTTAGTTACGGGGTCACCACTTATGTAGGAGTAATTTCACTACATAAAGGAAAACACTTGCGTGGATTTTATACTATGAATAAGCACTTTTATTGTACCGCACAAACACAATCATTACATACGTTAACGCGAGAAATGAAACTAGTTGTTTTCTCCAAAGAACCTCACTCGCAAAGAGAATGTTTCAGTGTCCTGTCAACTATCAACTTGTCACTCCTACATATACATACAACCTCCTGTGGATGTTGGTAATGGACCTAGATGACCAACAACAGTTAATTCTCTTGGAGCATTAGGAAGTACTCTTGGATGGAACAGTAAAGGCCTTCACTTTCTAGCAATTATCACAACCAGCCAATCTCTTTTTACCCTTCTCCACAAATTATTTAGAATTATTTTCCTGAACTTTAGCTCCAATTTTTCTGGTACTGTAGCAACCATAACTTTCATGTATATAAGCAATTAATGTATCCACATGTTTCTTAGGTGAACACAGTTCCCTTTATTGTTTATCAAATGGCTCTGAGCACTATGGGACTTAACTTCTAAGATCATCAGTCCCCTAGAACTTAGAACTACTTAAACCTAACTAACCTAAGGACATCACACACATCCATGCCCGAGGCAGGATTCGAACCTGCGACCGTAGCGGTCTCGCGGTTCCAGACTGTAGCGCCTTTAACCGCTTGGCCACTCCGGCCGGCTCTTGTTTATCCAAAGACTTCCTGCTGAATAGCAAATCCTTATACATTGTGTAATACTCTTTAACTTGGACCTCACCATTTCAATTGGAATAATGTTCAACCAATTTCAAATTTGGTTCTTCATTTTGTTCCCTTCTCCTTTTTTCTACAAATATGCCTAACCAGTATTTCATCCTTGAGTCCCCATAAATAAAGCAATCTTATTTTACTCCCACTTAACTCATGACAATAATCATTCCCTTTTCCTACTATCTTACTGGAAAGAGCATCAGCTATAACGCTGTCTTTACCTTTAATGTATCTTGGTCAAATTACTGCAGATACAAAGTCCATCTTCCCAACTGTGGGTGCTTTACTTTGCACTGTTGTAGAAAACTCAAGGCTTTGTGATCCATGTACACTACTGTCTTGTGGTCTAGTAGATACCCTCCAAAATTTTAAAATCCACAGAGTATTACTAAGATTTCCAATTCAGAATTGTAATAGTTTTCCTCACGAGCATGTGAAGTTCTATTTGAAAAACCAAGTGCTCTGTATTACAGTCTGTATCCCTTTTTACTAAATGAAAAATGTAAATGCACAATCATAAAAATTTCACTCAGTGCTCATACAAAAAGGCAAAGATAAGTTAGATGGTACAACAAACTACAGTCTACTAGTTCCTTCTTTACATTTTGGAAAGATTCTTCACATTCAGAGTTCCAATTCCAAACAACACTTTTGTTTTTGTTTGATAAATTACCATATCAAAGATGGTTAGACGTATGACCTCTCATGAATTTGTGGTAGTATCCAAATATACAAAGATTGCTTTTTTTGTGTTAGGTGCTGGAAAATCTGCAATGGTTTTTAATTTTTCTTGCTGTGGTTGTATCCCTTTTTGATTAATTACATGAGTTGAAAATGAAATTTCTTTCCTGATAAATTCAGACTTACTTACTTTCAACTTCATATCTCTTTTGTGAATTACTTCAGGCATTCATCCAAATTTATAGTGTTCAATCCCATTAGAACTGGTAATAAAGATATCATGCTCATAAACAATCACATTACTAAGCATTTCATTACACAACATTTTATCCATAGCTCTCATGAATACACAAACAGATGAATTTAGACCAAAAGGTATCAACAATACTGACAACTCTTACCTTCAAGTAAAAAAGGTTGCACAAGGTATAGATTCCATTGACAAATTAATATCCCAGTAACCATAAGTCACATAAAAAGAACTAACAATTTGAAGCCATCAAATTTTTGAAGGATTTCATCAGTTTTAGCTGGGTTGTCACTTTCCCTCAACAATGTTTCATTTAATTTTCTAACATTCAGAACAGCTCTAACACTCTATCTTTTTTCAACTATAGTCAATGAAATGTTTTTCCTACTGTCAGACCACTCAATAATTACCCAATTTTCTCTACTTTTTGTATTTTTTTTTGTAACATATTCCTTGTTATAAAATGGAATAATATAAGTCTTCATGAAAAAATGCTAAATTTCTTTAAGTTTTAGTTTGTACTTAAAAATCTTCACTAAGCTAGGTTTGTCTGAAAACACCTTGCTGTCTCCTCTAACACTTTATCCAGATCATTCTTCTGGGTAGCTGTTGTACAAACAATATCCTCAATTTTCTCAGTTACTTCTAGCAGTACTTTGTCTTGATTTGATTTACTTGTGTTGCTTCCAGTAGATAAATATCTCATAGAGAATCTAACTTCTCGTGTAGCTCTGTACCCATTTTTTATATAAAATTCATTTCATACAAATTTTTATTACATACAAAACTAAATTTTCCTTCAGTAAAATCAAAATTTAAATTCCACTTACAAAAGAAATCTTTACCTAAAACTGCATCTATGTTCAGGTCAGCTATCACTAAAAATTTATGTTCTAACAGCTGGCCTATCAGTTCGAAAGTTAGAATTTCTTTCTATTTGTTCAACATTTTTTTCAGTACCACTATAATTCTGATTCCTAAAACATGCATCATTACTGGCACTTAACTGTCTTCAACTGACAAAAAATACTTGTAAAACACCATTTCATTCACTCCCACTGTCCAGTAAACATTTAACATGTGTACCTTGAAAATCAGTGAAAATCACAATATACCATATCTAATTGTTACTTATCTCCTTTTCTCCTCCATGTAATAAATCCTCATTAATTCATTTTCTAGAAAAACTGTTATACTGATCACCAAATCTATTCTCAGTTACAGTTAAGAGACACATAATGTAATACTTTTTCTTACCTGATTCTCCTTTGTCTTCTAATTCTTTCTCATTATCACTTTGTTTGCTAATATCATTTATTCTTTAATTGCTCAACGTATTCCCTTCCTCATCACAAACAAATTCAAATACTTCATCTTTTTCAACTTCTTCATTACTAATTACATGTCGCTATCTTCACCACTATTTGAACTACTACTGGTGTCACTGTCATTAGCTTTAAATTCTTGCCTAATCAGCTGTTCTATACCTTCACTGTTTGACCATAAAGTGAGACACTTAAGTTGTTTAGTTTCCTACAGTTTCGCATATTTTCACACAGCATCCTGGAAGCCCATTTGATAATGTTCTTTAAACTGGAAAGTTGAAAAGTTTTCTATCACATCAGTTCGCTCTGTCATTGGAAATACTTTTTTTAATACTATAGGATCCTTCCCACTGGAAACAGTGGGAGCAGATCCCAGGACTTGATTAAAGCACCTATGCCTGGTTTTCAGGCAGGGTCCCACATTTTTTTTATGCTGAAATTTTGTTCCAAGACAGCTAGAGAGCCTCTGCAATTCTGTTTGATTTTAGGGGGAATACCAAGTGGGCTGAGACATGAAAGGGAATTTGAATTGTAGTTAGAAGCATGCTAGGATAGTCTGTGCAGTAGTGCAAAGCCACAGTAACAGTATGGCATATTAGTTAACATATCTGCCTAGTGAGCAGGAGACCCAGGTTTGAATCCCAGTCTTTGCAGCAACTTTCATTCTTCACTTCAGTTTGCATATATACATAATAGATATTTTGGTCATGAAAATGTCTCTGGAACCAAACAGTTTTCTTTGTTCAAACCTCATGTTTGACACAAATATTTCAGTACTCACACAGCATAATTAAAGTGAATATTATTATAACAATTCTGAAATTTACTCAAAAAGTTCACACTGTGACTTTCATCTGGTAGCGTTTCTAAGCTAATATGCAAGAGACCTTCTATCAAGTACCTGTATTTAATACAATGACTTGCATCTTGTACTGGTTCTAATTTCAAATTAACTGACATTGGTGGACTGTATAACTTTGAATGTTTACTCTGATAGTTATTAATAGAGATTTTAACCTAGCTGTCCTTGCCCTGTTAGCTTCAGTTGTCTAATGAGCAACAAATGTGTGCAATTATAAGTATTTACTAACACTATGACCATTTGTGTGATTATAGAAAATGAGCAAGGGGCTGTTAAAAACAATAAAAGTTACCTAATTTTAGTCTCATTAACACATAATTTCGTTTAGGGAGGTTTGGACAACCTCACTTTGTAAGATGGGGATGGATTTTTGTCTTCATATGAGTATTGTCCCCCCCCCCCCCCCCCCCCCACCCCATGAACCATAGACCTTGCTGTTGGTGGGGAAGCTTGCGTGCCTCAGTGATACAGATAGCCGTACCGTAGGTGCAACCACAACGGAGAGGTATCTGTTGAGAGGCCAGACAAACGTGTGGTTCCTGAAGAGGGGCAGCAGCCTTTTCAGTAGTTGCAGGGGCAACATTCTGGATGGTTGACTGAGCTGGCCTTGTAACACTAACCAAATCGGCCTTGCTGTGCTGGTACTGCAAATGGCTGAAAGCAAGGGGAAACTACAGCCGTAATTATTCCTGAGGGCATGCAGCTTTACTGTGTGGTTAAATTATGATGGCGTCCTCTTGGGTAAAATATCCTGGAGGTAAAATAGTCCCCCATTCAGATCTCTGGGTGGGGACTACTCAAGAGGTCGTCATTATCAGGAGAAAGAAAACTGGTGTTCTACGGATCGGAGCGTGGAATGTCAGATCCCTTAATCGGGCAGGTAGGTTAGAAAATTTAAAAAGGGAAATGGATAGGTTAAAGTTAGATATAGTGGGAATTAGCACAGTTCGGTGGCAGGAGAAACAAGACTTTTAGTCAAGTGAATACAAAGTTATAAATACAAAATCAAATAGGGGTAATGCAGGAGTAGGTTTAATAATGAATAAAAAAATAGGAGTTTTGGTAAGCTACTACAACCAACATAGTGAACGCATTATTGTGGCCAAGATAGACACGAAGACCATGCCTACGACAGTAGTACAAGTTTATATGCCAACTAGCTCCACATACGACAAAGAAATTGAAGAAATGTATGATGAGATAAAGTAAATTATTCAGATAGTGAAGGGAGACGAAAATTTAATAGTCATGGGTGACTGGAATTCAATAGTAGGAAAAGGAAGAGAAGGAAACATAGTAGGTGAATATGGATTGGGGCTAAGAAATGAAAGAGGAAGCCGCCTGATAGAATTTTGCACAGAGTATAACTTAATCATAGCTCACACTTGGTTCAAGAATCATAAAAGAATGTTGTATACATGGAAGAAGCCTGGAGATACTAGAAGGTATCAGATAGATTATATATAAATGAGGCAGGCAAAAAGGAACACAAACTTCTCAAAAATGATATTGACAGGAAGTGCAAAATGGCTAAGCAGGCATAGCTAGAGGACAAATGTAAGGATGTAGAGGCGCATATCACTAGGGGTAAGATAGATACTGCCTACAGGAAAATTAAAGAGACCTTTGGAGAAAAGAGAACCACTTGCATGAATATCAAGAACTCAGATGGAAGCCCAGTTCTAAGCAAAGAAGGGAAAGCAGAAAGGTGGAAGGAGTATATAGAGGGTCTATACAACGGCGATGTACTTGAGGGCAATATTATGGAAATGGAAGAGGATGTAGATGAAGATTAAATGGGAGATATGATACTGCATGAAGAATTTGACAGAGCACTGAAAGACCCAAGTCAAAACAAGGCCCCAGGAGTAGACAACATTCCAGTAGAACTACTGATAGCCTTGGGAGAGCCAGCCCTGAGAAAACTCTACCATCTGGTGAGCAAGATGTATGAGACAGGTGAAATACCCTCAGACTTCAAGAAGAATATAATAATTCCAATCCCAAAGAAAGCATGTGTTGACAGATGTGAAAATTACCGAACTATCAGTTTAATAAGTCACAGCTGCAAAATACTAACGCGAATTCTTTACAGACGAATGGAAAAACTGGTAGAAGCGGACCTCGGGGAAGATCAGTTTGGATTCCATAGAATTATGGGAACACGTGAGGCAATACTGACACTACGACTCATCTTAGAAGCTAGATTAAGAAAAGGCAAACCTACATTTCTAGCATTTGTAGACTCAGAGAAAGCTTTTGACAATGTTGACTGGAATACTCTCTTTCAAATTCTGAAGGTGACAGGGGTAAAATACAGGTAGCAAAAGGCTATTTACAATTTGTACAGAAACCAGATGGCGGTTACAAGAGTCGAAGGTCATGAAAGGGAAGCAGTGGTTGGGAAGGGAGTGAGACAGGGTTGTAGCCTCTCCCCGATGTTATTCAATCTGTATATTGAGCAAGCAGTAAAGGAAACAAAAGAAAAATTTGGAGTAGGAATTAAAATCCATGGAGAAGAAATAAAAACTTTGAGGTTCGTTGATGACATTGTAATTTTGTCAGAGACCGCAAAGGACTTGGAAGAGCAGTTGAATGGAATGGACAGTGTCTTGAAAGGAGGATATAAGATGAACATCAACAAAAGCAAAATGAGGATAATGAAATGTAGTCGAATTAAGTTTGGTGATGCTGAGGGAATTAGATTAGGAAATGAGACACTTAAAGTATTACAAGTGTTTTGCTATTTTGGGAGCAAAGTAACTGATGATGGTCAAAGCAGAGAGGATATAAAATGTAGACTGGCAATGGCAAGGAAAGCTTTTCTGAAGAAGAGAAATTTGTTAACATTGAGTATGGATTTAAGTGTCAGGCAATCGTTTCTGAAAGTATTTTTATGGAGTGTAGCCATGTATGGAAGTGAAACATGGACGATAAATAGTTTGGACAAGAAGAGCATAGAAGCTTTTGAAATGCGGTGCTACAGAAGAATGCTGAAGATTAGGTGGGTAGATCACATAACTAATGAGGAGGTACTGAATAGGATTGGGGAGAAGAGGAGTTTGTGGCACAACTTGACTAGAAGAAAGGATCAGTTGGTGGGACATTTTCTGAGGCATTAAGGGATCACCAATTTAGTATTGGAGGGCAGCGTGGAGGGTAAAAATCGTAGAGGGAGACCAAGAGATGAATACACTAACCAGATTCAGAAGGATGTAGGTTGCAGTAGGTAATGGAATATGAAGAACCTTGTACAGGATAGAGTAGCATGGAGACTGCATCAAACCAGTCTCTGGACTGAAGACCACAACAACAATCTACATCTACATCTACATTTATACTCCGCAAGCCACCCAATGATGTGTGGCGGAGGGCACTTTACATGCCACTGTCATTACCTCCCTTTCCTGTTCCAGTCACGTATGGTTCGCAAGAAGAACGACTGCCGGAAAGCCTCCGTGCACGCTCAAATCTCTCTAATTTTACATTTGTGATCTCCTCGGGAGGTATAAGTAGAGGGAAGCAATATATTCGATACCTCATCCAGAAATGCACCCTCTCGAAACCTGGAAAGCAAGCTACACCATGATGCAGAGCACCTCTCTTGCAGAGTCTGCCACTTGAGTTTACTGAACATCTCTGTAACACTATTACGCTTACCAAATAACTCTGTGATGAAACGCGTCGCTCTTGGATCTTCCCTGTCTCCTGTCAACCCGATCTGGTACGCATCCCACACTGATGAGCAATACTCAAGTATAGGTCGAACGAGTGTTTTGTAAGCCACCTCCTTTGTTGATAGACTACGTTTTCTTAAGACTCTCCCAATGAATCTCAACCTGGCACAATCTACATATTGAAGTTTGTTTGACTTGCATAGGCCTTGCAGTGATTTAGTGTTATTTGAAATGAATTACATGAAGCAAACATTTGCACATTGGATAAGAAAATGTCTGATTAATTAATTGAGGAAGAGGTACAAATATGGGATAGCGGTAGTAATATGGAATACTATGATTTCTCGCCTTTTAAGAGCTGTTCTTTGGTTATCTGCTTAAAAACTGCATTCAGCAACTATAGATTGCTTTGGGAAGTATTCATATTACAGCTGGCAACCATTGCAAGTGAGTGTAGCCATTTTAACAAATTCACCAGGAAACATAATTGTTGCAGGTTTTAGAATTTCAGTTTTATTCTTATGATAACACATAAATTATTGATATATTTTGTAAACAGGCATTTAGTTAATATATTAAGCAATAACATGGCTTGTTTTTTGGCTATTTAAATTTAATTTTTGATTTTATTTGCATTTTTTAATTTCAAGATGTTTGTGCCACTAATATGGAATATTAGTATTCCATATTTGTACCCTACTATTCGATATTTGTACCATACTCTCACAATATATTTTACTTATAGGACTTGCTTTATAAATGATTCCATGATACTGAAAGCAATTGGATGAGTCTGCTATGCAAATAGCAATTAAAAATTTTAGGGGAAAGAAAATGGGACACTCCTGAAACGTCAATGTAATAACTCTTGCATGCGAAACCATGTCAAAACCTCATGTCTACCTCCTCATGCCTCCCATAAGATGCAAATGCTGGATAGAACTTTTGTGAGTTCTTTGAAAGTATATTAGTCTGAGCTGGTATGCGTATAGATGAGGGAAAATGCAGGTGTAGTAACAAACATGGACATCACTGAACTAAATGGGAAGGCCACACAGGGGAGATAGAAGTCAATGGGTTTAGGGTGACAGGAATATACCCATTAAACCATCATATTTTCATCGATGGCTTTTTCATTGACAGTAATGAAGGAATAATGAAGGATTTACCTAATGATCCAGTCAATGAACCACCTGCGGAAGCTGTGGCTTCTAAAATTGGAAAGGCTAAGGTTGAAGTCAAGGGAGGAACATGTGCTGCCACATCTGAAATTACACCTTGACAAATCTTACCCATTTCGCAAATAAAGAAGACACAAGGAATGAAGGGAAAAAACACAGGCCCTTCAGCAGTCCTAACCTTGTATCCATACAAGAGATCTCTTGAGGTATTGATGACAGGCAGAAAGAAACCACAGATAAAGAACCAGAGGCCACCAGAGCCTCGGAACCAAGAATCATCTGATTCTGAGGATGATGTTTTTAGTGTGAGAGATGATTTGTCCACTCTTAGCAGTATTCTGGACAACAGTATACCCACTAATGAAGATGACAATTGTCTCTTTTGCTCAGATAAATTTTCAAAGAATGAGACTGGGGTAATGTAGCTAATGTGCAAATGTGGGCGCCCACTGCTTCTGCACATTACAGCAAAGGATGATATGTGTGTGGCTTCTGCAAGTGAAATTACTTAGAGTAAGGAATGTAATAACTGAAAATGGTATATTTTGTGTGTTTTTCTATTATGTTATTGTGTTTTAGAGTGTTTTCTTTGACAGTGAATCAGATTTTCCATTATTTGTTTTAATTTTAATAAACGTGAAACAAATGGAGTATTCCATATTTGTACCTCATAATCTGAAGTGCCAAAAATGTCAAGTGATATGGCGTGCACTGCTAACCTGTGATCTTGTTCAGAGTGCGCACTGTAACTGATTATAGTTCGCTGTGCTGGTGCGGGTGGCGCTCAGGAGTTGATCTGCTATGATGTCGCTTACGTGTGTTTGTGGGGGCCCACAGAAAGCGAGAGGGTAGTTGGTTTTCCAGGTATTGCACAGAACATGAAGTTCGCTCTGCCTGACCGGCTAGTGACTAGCGCTAAGGTTGTTGTGCCTCGCAATATGAGCAGAATGGTCTGGGGCGGAGGTGACTCACCGCTGTGCTGGCCATGCGATGGTGATTAATTGGAGTCGGTGTACTTGTTCTTCCTGACTGTCTGATGTGGGGAGACAACTAGTTGCTGAATTTTGGAGTCATCTGCCAGGTTAGGGTGGGCTCGGTTGGCTCTTCAGATTTTCCCCTGGAAGCTCCAGCAGTGGTTTCTGAACTTTTCTGATGTGGGATGGTGTTGTTGGAACTTTTTGCTGTGTGTCTGGCTTTACGATATTTGTTGGTACTAATTTATTTGCTCAATTGGAGTCCTGCCCGGACTTGTGTTCATGTATGGTACATTTGGCAGTCGATGTGTTAGGTAAAGTCTGCCTAAGAAGGGCAGTTTTGTACAGTATATACATAGTGAATTACTGCTGCTTGGTATATGTGGTCTTCTGGGACCTGAACAACATGATCTAGTCAATTTGGTTGTGTAACAGCATTTAGTGGTATGTTCTGTATTTTTTTACTGTGTTATTATTAAGTTGGTGGAATAGTCACATTTGGTGTTGTTAAGGCACTTCTAAGACTGTGGTTTGACTATTCATGTGCGCTTGGCTTTTATTGTTTTGTTTTAGGAAGGGAGAATTGTTTGAGATTTGTGTGTGTTGGCTTCCGGCACTTATTAAGAGCACCCGAGTTAACGGGGCTGTGGTTATCATGTGCTGTAGGGATGTTATACTGTATTTTTTAATTTTATCTTGTGTTGATATTATCTATCGTGTGTTACGGAACATAACCAAGGTGCGTAAGTGATGGGCAGTTGTGGGAGGCATGTCGGGGAGCTCTCAGCGGTTTATTTTGGGGACCGTTTCTAGTGGGAAGGCTCCAAAGTGTTGAGAGCTCGCTCGTCTGTGATTGCATTGGGAGTTGCCCTCGCCCTTTGGTTGTATCAAGTTATTATTTTGTTATTATATTTATTGGTTGTGTGTTGCGTTTCTTTCATTCTATGGTGCCAAGTGCCATTATCTTTCTCAAAGTTTTTTATACAAATCATTTTAAATTGTAATGCCAAGTTAACTTATTATTGGATTTTGTCTTTTGGATAAACTCTAAAAGCACTATAGTAAAAGGTTCTTGATTTTATGGTGGCCAGCCACTGTTATTGTTTTTAAAGCTCACTCTTTAACCATGTGTTAAGTTTTGTAAGTTATATGAATTTGTTGTTATTTAAAAGTGTTTAGTATTGGCAATTTAATAAATTGTGTAAGGAGTCTGCTGTTTGGATATTATTGGGTGGAACTCATTGGATAGTCGTCCTATAAGAAAACACATTTCATCAAGTTTTGTGTTAAGCTGACTTAGAAATATTCCTAATGTAGTATGTATTTGAAAATATAGGAAGCATTAAAATATATTCCAAAGTATCTTTTTTTCTCTTCACTCCCACTTAAATGAATATCAGGCACAAATGCCAGGGATTAATTTAATTAATGAGAGAAGTAGTCAAACATGATCTTTTTCTCAAAGCAAAGCAATTGACAAAAAGAACAGGTCAGAGTCAACAACAATATACATAATTATACAGTGCACAAAACATGATTTGCAAGAATAGAGTAACAGTATCATTATTTAAAGATCTACAAAGACATAGTATTGAAATGTGAGATTTAGAACCACAGTAATTATATACTGAACTTTGTCATGTATGAGTTTTGCCATAGTCAAACATGACACAATAAAACAGAATAAGTTCCTCAACATCAACGACATCACCAATACAATGGCATATCATACTTGTATGTTCAATATTTCACAAAGACTGTGCTTCTTTATATCATCACAACATATTCTTAAACCCATCAACTTCATTTAATAGATAATTCTGTACACATTGTATTCATATTTAAACTTCAATCAATCGCAATGTATGTATTTCACTCAACTATTACTTCAGAAAATACTGCCATTATTACCAACTTCTTTATCATCTATGTGTTCTGAAAAATCATATTTCTTATTTTCACAGCATCTATTATGTGACATTACTAGAACAACAAATTTAAACTGATTGCCATGCAAGTTTGATTTCAAAAGTTTTAATTCATAGCTGTATTTCAGTTTTTCTGTCATAATACAAGTGCTGATTGTGAGTTGACAACGTAGTAAGTCTAATCCATCTCTAAAATGATAAGACGAGTTTTCTGCAACAACGAACATACAATTTTAGCTCTTCAAACATCTTTTAACTATCTAAGGCAAAATTCATTTACCAAATGGCTTCTGTTAAATATCAAATTTGATGTTGATCATCAGAATTCTGTTTTGCTTTCAAAAAGGAGATCATTTAGTTTTGAATAGTAACATAACATTGCAATGGATTATTTACAGAAGATACAATGTACTCATTAGTAAAAGGAACAAGAGTTGAGTATTATTCAGACACTGCAGCAATGGAAGCATGATGTCTCAAAATATGTGGATGGAAAGAAGGAAAGAAAACTGATGCTGTTAGAAAAGTTTAGCCGAAACTACCACACACCAGGGGAAGAAGAGAAGAAGGATAGCTACAGTGATAAGGCACCTCTGTGAGAACAAGAAAGGGGAAGGCTCAAAAATTAAGCAGAATAGCATCCAATGTCAACTGTGATGCCATGACTAATAAAACAAAAAAAAAAGCAGATGCGTCGTAAGAACTGTGGAGTGGCAGAGGAGGTATCGATAGTTGTCAGTTTGAACAGTGTGGCAGTCAGTTTGTAACAAAGCAAGCTGGAGTTTTTTTATTTCCCCTCTTGTTTTGCCATCTGCCTCCTTAAAATTCATTTTTTTTTCATGTTTGAACTAATTACCATTAACCTACATGAGTATAATCAGCACTTTCATAAAGCAGAAAGGTTGGCCCACAGTTTTAAAGAATGTAACACCAGATCTAGTTTTGTGCTTAGTTTTAGCTATGTAATTGATTTCCTGATTTATTTCAACTATTCCTAGTTAATATCTTTGTTATATGGTAAAATCAGTATTTGTTTCACAACTTAAATTCTACTGTTGACTTATAAACAAATATAAATTCTGTAATAATTATAAACATTTGGAAGACTAAATGATAGCAGTCTTTAAGTATTTATTTGGCTCTATTCAAAAACATGTTAGGAAAACCATTCCTTAATTAATTCCAAAGTAATTAACAGTTTTGTGAAAGTTTGTTTGCATAATGTAGTTGTTAATTTTGCGATTTAAACAAATAATTTAGTCTAACCCTTATAATAGAAGAAACCATTAAAAGGAACAAATTTTTCAATGTATTCCATTAATTTAATGAGTTAAGTTTTAATTGTAATTTCTGTAAATTAAACTTCAAACAATGTGTTTTTCAGCACTTATTATTGCAAGGATATATAAGGGCCTGATTTCTGGTCATGAGACAGGGCAAACTTTTGTAAAATTAAGACCCTATAGTAGGGCAGAGAAAGCTCTGTTGGATATAGGCAGTGAAATTAGTGCATTATCTGAAGAATTCTATAATTGTATAAAAGATAGTAATGAGGTAATGGATGTACCAGTACTAGGCTTAAAAATAATAGGTGCCACAGGTAAACTGAGTAAAGTTGGTAAGCCACAGATGATTTTAGAATTTGAACTAGGGGGCATAGGTTTGATACACAACTTTTATGTGGTGCCTGGTCTGAGTGTGGATATTATCTTGGGTATGGATTGGTTAATAGAGTGCAAAGCAGAAATTAATTGTGGAGATGGTTTTTCAGTCTTGATAAATAAGGGCCATAAATGAGGGTAGATTTTGAGGGTATGGTGATAGATAACAATAATGTAGTAGGACAATTGAAGGTAAGAGTGATGCCAATAGGAATGGACAGTGGGGATTTAGAACTGAACCTAGACTGTGGTGGTAATAAAGGTGAAACAGGAACAACATAGCAGTTGAAGGTTCAAATGGACAAGGTAGAAGCGTTAAGTGAGCAACAGAAGTATGAGCTAAGAGAAGTTCTATGGTGAATAGAGACGTGTTTTCAGACAAGCAAGTTAAGAACTTTGAATGCAAGTTAGATCTGAAACCACATGAACCCTTTGCAAGAAAACATTTCCCTGTACCATTTGCTTTGAGAGAAGCAATATGTAAGAAAACTGAGAGAATGGTAATGGGTGGTGTTATAGAGAGAAGTAAAAGTGAATATAATAGTCCATTAATAATTGTTCACAAGAAAGATGGTAGTGTGAGATTGGTTATAGATGCTAGGATGCTGGATACCGAAGTGAGTAGAGAGACTGATCACCCTGAGAACATAGATGGAATGTTGCAAAAATATTACAATATGAATTATCTGAGCAGTCTTGACCTGACAGATGGCTATTAGCAAATCCCTCTTTCAAAGGAGTATAGAAAATATACTGCTTTTTTGATAAATTGGAAATGTTACCAGTACACTGTGGTTCCATTTGGTTTAAATATTAGTGTGTCAGTGTTCATTCAGGCCCTCATGCAAGTAGTAGGACCTGAGCTGAGTTCCAAGATAACAGTGTGTCTGGATGACCTGTTGGTTGCCACTGAGTCTTAGGAAGAGCATTGCAGATTATTGGATGAGGTGTTTCAAGCTTTGAGGAAAGGGGGCATAAACTTTAGGCTTAAGAAAGTTTGTAAGAAAAGAAATAACATTCTTGGGTAGAATCTTGTCTACTGCTGTTATTAAAGTTGTCCCTGATAGGGTAAAAGCAATTAAAGAGTGTCCATCTCCAAAGACTTGGAAGTAGTTGAAGTCATCCCTAGATTTTTGTAATTTTTGTAGAAATTTTGTGTCTGGACAAGTGTTCAACAACCCATGTTTAAATAAATTGTTAAGCCCTGAAGTACCTTTTGTTTGGATGGATGAATGTGAAGAAGTGTTAAACTGTCTTAAAGAGGCCTTGAAAGAGAATAGGATTTTGCACCATCTGGATCTTAGTCAACCTTTTTGTCTGGGAACTGATTCTAGTGGTTACAGTATTGGAGTTAAGTTATTTCAAAGTTTTGGTGATGATGAAAAGGAAGATCGTAGGACAATTGCTTTTGCAAGCAGATTGTTGAAAAAGTTTGAAAGAATTTACAGTGTAACTGAAAGAGAAGCTCTGGGAATCACTTGGGGATTCAAAAAATTCAGAGACTACCTGTGGGGCAACAAAACTGTCATTTACACTGATCACAGGGCTCTCATATTTTTTTAAGAAATTTAGGTTGATGCATACATGATCGATGAGGTGGACAGTGTTTATGCAACATTTTGAGTTTGAAATAAAATACGTTAAGGGAACACAAAACAAAGTAGCAGATGTTCTGTCAAGGTTACCATTGGAAGAAGATGGAGAAGCAAGACAGGAAGTAAGTGAGGAATATGTTAAATTGTTATAATTATATAAAGGGAGTTCCTTGAGAAAAGAAAATAGAAGGCATCTGTAAGTATGTGAGGAGGTATCAGGATGACAATGAAAAATGGAAAGTGATAAAGAGAAACTTAGATATGTCAGGTACTAATAATAAATTGGTGAAGTATTACAAGGTGCTTGGTGGAGTTTTAGTTAGGTGAACTAATGAGAATTCAGTGAATTAGAAGGTGTGTTGGCCTAGTGAGTACATAGATGGTATTATTGACTACTACATTCATTTTAGTTTTGGACACATAGGAGCAAATAAATGTATGAGTGTATAATTTTTGACAACATGGCGAGTAGAGCAAACAACCATATTAAGACATGTGACAAATGTCAAAGAGAAAAGGTTGCAAATCAGACACACAGACTTCCCATGCAAAATGTCAAACAAGATGATTTAATGGAATTGTTTACAGTGGATTTTTAAGACCCTTTGCCAAAAACAAAAGGAGGTTTGGCTTATATTTTTGTAGTGTTGGAAGTATTCTCTAAATTTATAAGACTCTATCCGTTGTGTAAAGCAAATGGCAAAGTGATCTTGACTAAATTAGAAAAGGACTATTTCATAAAGTTTGGAAAACTGAAGGCCATACTTTCTGATAATGGCCACAGTTTACAAGTAAGAAGTGGAAGGAAGGCCTTGTCAACCATGGAATAACAGTAATATATATGCCAATTTACCATCCGGCAGGATATCCAGCAGCACATTATACGAGGGAAATTGGGCAACTGTGCAGTACATATTGTAGCAATAACCATAGTACATGGGGAGATATTGTGGAAAATATTGAGTATGTAATGAATACTGTAAGTCATGATGTAACAGGATTTACTCCTTATGATATTATGAAGGGAAAGAGATCTTTGAGTTTTGTTGAGTAGAAATTGTCTTTTTGCAACAGAGAGGAATTAAGTTGGAATCAGAAAAAGAAAATAATGAAAGAATTGGTAGAAAAGAAGCTGGAGGAAAGTAGGAGGCAACATGATGAGAAAATAAAGGAGGTTGATATTTAAGTAGGATATCTAGTCTTAGTGAAGACATATGAAAAATCTAAAGAGATAAATAAAGCAATTTAAAAAATTTTTGATGTGTATAAAGGTCCATTTGAGGTAGTAAGTATACCGCACCTTTTATTTATTTATTTATTTATTTATTCATCCGTGGAACAATAAATATTGTATGGATGTCGTCAGATTACAACACATGAGCACACATTTACATTTACAATTAAACAGGTTTCTCATATTTTGTGTAGTTTTTATAACTAGTCATACACATATTTATAATTACATAATATTTTGGTGATAATGTCATATGTTGCTAATAATCTACATCTACGTTAAATATTCTTTTACAGTATAAAAACTTTTACTTACTAAAAAGGTTTTAAGCTTTTGTCTGAAAGTGAAGGGCTCATTTATTTCTTTAATTTCTTGTGGTAATTTGTTGTACAGTTTTATCCCATTGTAAAATATACTTTTTTGCGTCTTTGCCTTGTTCTTTCTATCTAGATGGATGTGGTGACAAGCTCTTGTTTCATGGTCATGTATTAGGCTGTTTGTGTTGTACATGTTAAGATTTTTCTTAATGAACATTATGTTCTGAAAGATATACTCACAAGAAACAGTTAGAATTCCTAGCTTTCTAAATAATTCTAGACAGTGGGCCCTGTTGTTGCTATTTGTTATTATCCTTATGGCTCTTTTTGGTACTTTGAACACAGTTTGTATGTTACTGGCACTTGTTCCCCAAAACATGATCCCATAGCTGAGGACTGAGTGTAGATATCCGTAATATGTTATTTTAAGACAGGTATTATTGCATACCGGTGCAAGGATTCTAAGAGCATAGCATGCTGTGGATAATTTCTTTGCCAAAATGTTGACATGGTTTGTCCATTTCAGTTGGCTGTCTACATTCATCCCTAAGAATTTGGTACTTGTTACACATTCTAATTCATTATTATTGACTTTTATTCTAGTGGCATTGTGTTTTTTGTTCAATTGGAAGTTAATATAGTTAGTTTTCTTTACATTTAGGGTTACTTTATTTTTTAATGACCAGTTGTGGACATCATTGAGAGCCTCGTTTGCTCTTTCTGACAGTTGTGTTTGATTTTCACCTGTTATTACTATGTTGCTATCATCAGCAAAAAGTATTTTTTCGCCATGTCTGATACTTTGTGGGAAGTCGTTAATGTATATAAGAAACAATATTGGGCCTAATACACTTCCCTGTGGGACGCCTATATTCACATTTTCTGTGTCAGACAGGTGTTTTATAAGGGAATTGTTTGAAACTTGTGATATCTCAACTCGTTGAACTCTGTTTTCCAAGTATGATTTGAACCACTTCTTTGTCACACCTCTTATTCCTATTTGCCCTAATTTATGAAGTAAGATTTTGTGGTCAACTGTATCAAAGGCCTTGGACAAGTCTAAAAAGATACCACTTACATTTTCACCTTTGTCCAGTGCTTCTAAAATTGCTTTAGTGAACTGTGCTATAGCATATTGTGTGCCTTTTCCGGGCCTAAAACCAAATTGGTCATTGGAGAGAAGATTATATTTATTCAGGTAATTTAGCAGTCTCTTTTTGACTAGTATTTCTATTATTTTAGAAATGATAGACAGTATAGAGATCAGCCTGTGGTTCTCTACATTTTCCACATCTCCGTTTTTAAGGATAGGTATAACTTTTGCTTGTTTTAGGTACTCCGGAAAGTATCCAGACTCGAAAGATTCATTAATTATGTCTGTTAATGGGCCCTTTATGGAGTCTATACAATCTTTAATTACGCAGACTGGAATTTCATCAAGTCCTACTGAAGTTTTATTTTTTAGTTGGTGTACTACTAGTGCCACTTCCCTTTCTGTAGTTGGCAAGAGCACCATTGAGTTTGTTGGCTGGTTCTGAGTAGGTAAATCATACGTATCTGGAAATTTCTGCTGTAATTTTTTTGCAATACTACTGAAATATGAGTTTACAAAATCAGCTAATTTTTTAGGGTTACCTACTGGTACATCTTTGTTTTTAATATGTGAATTGAGGTCCTTTTTAGCAGAGTTAGATGTTTCCTGTTTGACGATGTTCCAGGCTGCTTTGCTCTTGTTTTCAGCTTCAAGTAATATTTTGTTGTTTGAAAGTTTTTTTGCGGCTAGCAACACCTTTCTGTAAATTTTCCTGTACTTTTTGTAGGATTGCAGAACTTCTGGGTTAGATTGATTATTTTTTATGGAGTTGAGATATCTAAGAGTTTCTGAGGATTTTTTGATACCTGTAGTCACCCACTGATTTCTCTTTGTAGTTTTAATTTGATAAAGAATTTTGGGAAACATCTCTTCAAATCTGAGTTTAAAAATTGACATGAACTTGATAAATTTCTGATTTGCGTTGGTTTCTGCATAGACTTCCCTCCAATCTTCATATTCTAGCTGGGATTTAAACTGATGCAGGGCTGATTTGGAAAACATTCTTTTGTATGTACAAAGTTTAGGAGGAGTTTCTACATGAATGTTAGTTTTTAAGATCTGGCTGTATTCTATTTAGTTTACCCAAAGTCAAAGAAGAAATTTGGACTTAAGAATATAGTAGATTTTAAACTCTATAATACTAGACTGACAAAAACAGTCAGTGTGAATTAGATGGAAATTATTGTTGAGAGTTATATTTGGGATCCAGGAGGAAAGAGTTGGGTTAGGGTGTATAATTTTGCTGAGAAAGACAAGAAATTAAATTTGATGAATGGGTAGTTGAAGGTAGTACTCAAAATCTAGGTGGAGGACTTAATTCCAATATTGATGACGTAATCAAAAGAAATTGTTAAAGAGGAGTTCCTGCATGTGGGATTTTGTAGTATTGTGATTTGGAATACTGAAGAAGTAAGCTGACACATGGGGTGAGAGATTTGGAAGTATGACAAGATATTTAATTCGTAATTTGATAACCAAGTTTGAGTTATTACAGCATATGATGAGAAGCAACAACTTCCAAGAGATATGACATATTATAAGAAAAACACACGCAATGACTATTTGCAAAGGAATTTGATGACTGAGAACATTGAAGAATACAAAAAAAAATGCTATAAATTAATTCTTTTGCTTGACTACTTGTACCAATGCACACATTTCTTGTTACTCTTTTTGGGGTCATAAACCCAATGACATGTTTAATTGTGGAACTATTGATATTCTTCAATAAGAAGTTTGTAATATACTCTTCCATTATTATTGGATAAATTTCATACTTTATCATGATATATTGTATTATTGAGCCTATATGCTGCGAAAGGTAATTTTAAAATTTAAATTGAAATTTAAAGTAGCACTACATTGCCTACATGTTTCTGTTGTGTTTCTAGTTGACATTTTCACTATTCTGTAATCTCAGTGATTATTTGTGTGAATTTAAAGTAGCACTACATTGCCTACATGTTTCTTAGTTCCCCATGTAAATTGTTTGTATTCTCTGTATGTGAAGTTACTATATTCATCAATGAACAATTTTGTGTACATTTTTTAAAATGGCAGTCCATTGCCTATTTTTTTCTCCAAACTACATATTTGTTAAGAAAAATGACTTCTCCTATATCATGTGTACTTTGTACAATATGTGATCCACAGGATAAATAAATCAATAAATAAATAAACAAATAAATAATCAAAGACCGTAACTAGTTTTAGGTAGATGGGACTCGCATGTGTCAAAGACATTTTATCTTGAGAGGTTCTTGGGAAAATCTCATGATAAAATGGGAGCCACATGTGATGCCATGACTTATAATGAGATATAACATTTATTTCCCTTTCTATTACTACCTTGTACTTCATAGATATATGTAAAAACTTAGATTTTTTCTGATGATCTATCAAATAGTTTTATTAAATGTATTGTGTGAATGCAATAGGCAGAAGTATAGTAAGAAATGTAGAGTGAGAGAGATATTGATAGTTGTCAGGTCAAACAGTACGGCAGTCAGTCATGGACAGTGTGTGAGCATGGCAGAGAAAAGCTAGTGTTGCGTGTAGTAATGGTGTACATTTAATGTGATATTAATACTGGCCTTTCATGTGTTAGACACAGTTTGACATTTGACTTCATGATTGACATTCTAAACAGATGTTGTATTACGCAAACGCTGTTGGTTTTTGCAGAACAGTGCATATGGCAGTGACAATGCACTCATGAACTGACAGTATTGTTGTCAGTTCAGAACTGAGCTGCATTACATAAACTGTGAATTTAATATTGCTCATTTTTCTTGAGTACAATATATGATATATGCTGAAACACTAACCACCAATGTGGAAACTGCGAACTGTGTTGCTACGTAAGTGACTGTTTTTGCAGGAACAGTGTTGTAATGAACAACGAATATTAACAGTAGATGGACTGCCTGACTTTGCAATTGGCAAATTATAGCAAATGGAATGTTAATTTAAACACCATGTATGGACTGTGCCTAAGTATCATGTCTGAAAGTTGTAGTTGAGCTAATACGACCTTCAAGTGCTGCATAAACAGTTACTTTGCTCTGGCCAATGACAAATGGATGCTACACAACTTATTACTACCGCCAGCTGAAACAGGATATAAGGAAAAGAGGATATATTAATGCTAGGGACACAACTGAATGAACTTACAGGATTTGTATCAGCTTCTACTGCCGTCGCCACATCATGCTGACCCAGAACAGATAACACTCAAACCCATCATTCTCTTCAAGAAACTCATGACTGTAAACAATTTAATTTCTTTTTGATTTGTAATAGACTATCTCTTAATGTATCTCTATAAATAAGAGTAGTGTATTGTAAAGATTGTTCACCTTTAGTGATTGTTGACCCCACCACTAACAGTAGTTATTGCCATCACATATTTGTTTTGTTTTTCAGTGTATTTGTACTAGTTGTTGCATGTGTTGTGTGTGTCTTTGGAAGGGTGTGCTTGGATGTATATGTACTGTAGTATCAGCAGGAGAATTTATGCATTGTACTGTGAAATGTGGTCAGATGATCTTTGTTTACATGCCATTTAACGTCATATTTCCATTTATTCATGTTTAGATGCAAATTTATCTAGGTTTAGGTAAGCAAAATTACAGTATACTGTGTCATTTATCAAATTAGCTTTAGAGTGTTTTACTGTTTTCCACTATCAAAGGATTTTATTATCAGAATTTTAACAGGATTGGGAAACTTCTCATATAGAGGTTTGCTTTTGAAGTTTCCAGAAATAAAACGGGTTCTTGGGGTTTATATAATAGTAATTTACTTCATGCAGTTTTACGTTAAACTTAACTCTGTATACAGAGAAGATGGAAAAATGATGGGCAGTGTGTGTATCCTCACATAACAGAAACACAAATAATATATAATCCCTTTCATATACAACACATAGCAGATATGATTAAATTGTTGACAAAGGCCAGCAGGTAATAAGAAAATTACTACACAAGAATGTGTAGATCCCATTCATTCAAATATGAGAAAGGTGTTACAGATAGTAAGAGAGTATTTTGCAACAGGACAATGCTCACCCACATATCATTGTTGTAATCCAATATGCTCTACAGAGCATCTACGTGTAGCCTTAGCCTGCTTGATCACCAGATCTGTCTCCAGTTGAGCACATTTGACAAGAATTCGAGCGTTATCCACAGTCAGTATTAATTGCCCTGTATCGACTGACAAAGTGCAACTGACATGGAACTCAATTCCACAAACTGACATCTGTCACTAGAAGGGGTGCTAGAATTTGTAAATAATGTACTTCGCTTAAAATAATCTCACTATTAATTTAATACATAAACATTGTCCATTTGCCAGAAGAGAAAATTACGCTTATTGGTCATGTCAGTTGAGATGAAATATGTTAAACTTGTTATATTTGACAGGTGTCTTAAAGTTAAAAGATAGACTTTTATCCTTTTGAAACATAGATGTGTTACTATGCTATGAGTAGAATTTGTTTTCTGTAATTTCTTGATAATCTGTCATCTGTATGTACTAATTTATAGTAACTTCTGGAATTCACACCTATTTTCAATTCTTTTACTTTCATGGTCAATTACTCCTTTTCTTGAGTCATTCCAGTTTTCTATTTTTTTTAAATGAAAATTGTTCCAGAAACTTGTATCTGAAATCACTGATAAGATGAAACTGGAGGAATGAGCATGCTAAGGACAATTTGAACAATGGTACACATGTTGAACATGAAGGGGCTAAATGGCATCACTACTGTGGACAAATGTGTACTAAAGTGGGCGAGTAAATAAACACAATCATTTTGCTTTGCAGTGAGTCTGGTATGTCAACTGATACCTAAATTATTATGGACTTAGTAATCTACCCCTCCATCACATCATTTGTTTATTGTCTCTGTCTTTATGGTTAATTCTTCTTTTAACAAGCTTTGAGAGGAGTAAGACACACAATAAACTTTTTACTTACCTTCTTATCTCATAGTTGGCACCAGTTCCTAATGTCGACAGGCTGATTCTTGAAGCTGAGAACTCTCATATTCCTCCTGGTCAACTTCAGATACCTGTGCCATATCATTAACACTGTTGTCATTGTCTAATTTCAGTTGTAAATTGGTAGTCCTGCACTTGTTATGTTTCCTTGCCCCAAAACTGTGGACCTTCATTGAGGTGCACTGCCATTTCCCAAGTAGCTTCTTCTATGACTGTTTCTTCTATTAAATTGCCCATGGTAATCCCTATTATTCCTATTCTGCTGATGTTCAAAATTTTTCTCTCTATTAACATTCTGATTGTGATAGAAGTTACCATTATCTCTGTTTCTGTAATTATTTCCATTGTGATTTCTATCATTCCAATTATTATGGTACTTACTTCTTTCTACTGCTCTATCCATCCTGTGAACATATCATATGAGGGTAATCCCAAAAGTAAGGTCTCCTATTTTTTTGTAAGTACATAGACCTGTTTATTTCTACAATGGTTTACATCAGCTTACAGCTTGAACATTTAGCTATTTTTCGACATAATCATCATTTCTGTCAATGCATTTTTGTAGACACTGTGGCAATTTTTGTGTGCCCATGTCATACCAGCTTGCTACCATGCTGTTTAGAAAGTTATGAACCTCTTCTTTCACCTCATCATCAGAGCTGAATTGCTGGGACCACAATTAACACTGACAGGTACTGTGAGACTCTGAAAAAACTCAAACGGGTAATTCAGAACTGGAGAAGAGGAATGTTGAGCAAGTGCATACACATTCTTCATGACACCGCTCACCTACACAATGCTTAGCAAACTGTTGCTCTCCTGCAACAGTTTCAGTTGAACATAATCACCCACCCACCCTATAGTCCTGACTTGATGCCCAGTGACTATCACCTGTTACCTAGGTTGAAAGAACATTTGGCAGGACAGCGATTCAGCTCTGGTGATGAGGTGAAAGAAGAGGTTCATAACTTTCTGAACAGCATGTCGGCGAGCTGGTATGATAGGGCATACAAAAACTGCCACATCGTCTACAAAAATGCATCGACAGAAAAGGTGATTGTCAAAAAATAGCTAAATGTTCAAGCTGTAAACTGATGTAAACCATTGTAGAAATAAACAGGTCTATGTACCTATAATAAAATAGGAGACCTTACTTTTGGGATTACCCTAGTAAAAACTGTTCAAAACAATTGTCAGGTCCATGTACTAAATCACATTGCAACCTTTCTGGTAATCTCCTTTTAAGTGCATCAATCAATGGCATTTCATCAAACAGTTTCTCAATGTGTGTTAAATTTTTAAGTTTGTTCTTAAAAACTCTTTTAAAGTACTGTCCCTATTCCTATAATTTGGACCATTCAAAAGTTCACTTCTGATTCTCCCCTGTTCAGCTTCCGACAAAAATTTATCTAAAAAACTTTTTTTGAAACTTTTATATGTTTTCCACTGACTTAAATTTAAATTTACCTATGATAGATCTTTGCCTTCAAGACATCTTTTAACAAATTTAATTTTTTGATTGTCACTCACACCTGATACAAAAGTGTCTCTACAGTGGTGCAGAAAATCCACTGGATGTAAATTGTCTGATGGAAAACATTTGATTAGAATGTTGGACCATTCAGTACCATTGTTTGCACATAGACTTTGGTTCACACATGTTTCCTGAACTGCTGAAATTACATTAGTTTGCATATCGTTTTCAACATTAAAAATTTTTTGGTTTAAACTGTCATTGATGTGTTCCATTTCTTCCGCTATGGCCTTCTGTTCAACTCTGACATTATTATCATTCTTCAATGGTCTTGCTGATTTGGTTATCAACTCATTTTCCAAAACAATAAATTTATTTTCTATGACATCAACTTTTTCATTCACACATTTTAACCCCTCTGACAACCTGTCTTTACTTCTGAAACCTCACTACTATGTTGGTACATTTGGTCTTGCACCCTATCCAATTTACTATTATTATCGGTTTTCATTTCCTCCATCTTTGCCAAAATTAACTGCAAACTATCAGCTTTTACTGTTTCCTTGCTGACTACAATTTCACTCAGTTCAAATATGTTCTGACTGGATTCCACAGTTTTCACTTCTACACTCCTGGAAATTGAAATAAGAACACCGTGAATTCATTGTCCCAGGAAGGGGAAACTTTATTGACACATTCCTGGGGTCAGATACATCACATGATCACACTGACAGAACCACAGGCACATAGACACAGGCAACAGAGCATGCACAATGTCGGCACTAGTACAGTGTATATCCACCTTTCGCAGCAATGCAGGCTGCTATTCTCCCATGGAGACGATCATAGAGATGCTGGATGTAGTCCTGTGGAACGGCTTGCCATGCCATTTCCACCTGGCGCCTCAGTTGGACCAGCGTTCGTGCTGGACGTGCAGACCACGTGAGACGACGCTTCATCCAGTCCCAAACATGCTCTATGGGGGACAGATCCGGAGATCTTGCTGGCCAGGGTAGTTGACTTACACCTTCTAGAGCACGTTGGGTGGCACGGGATACATGCGGATGTGCATTGTCCTGTTGGAACAGCAAGTTCCCTTGCCGGTCTAGGAATGGTAGAACGATGGGTTCGATGACGGTTTGGATGTACCGTGCACTATTCAGTGTCCCCTCGACGATCACCAGTGGTGTACGGCCAGTGTAGGAGATCGCTCCCCACACCATGATGCCGGGTGTTGGCACTGTGTGCCTCGGTCGTATGCAGTCCTGATTGTGGCGCTCACCTGCACGGTGCTAAACACGCATATGACCATCATTGGCACCAAGGCAGAAGCGACTCTCATCGCTGAAGATGACACGTCTCCATTCGTCCCTCCATTCACGCCTGTCGCGACACCACTGGAGGCGGGCTGCACGATGTTGGGGCGTGAGCGGAAGACGGCCTAACAGTGTGCGGGACCGTAGCCCAGCTTCATGGAGATGGTTGCGAATGGTCCTCGCCGATACCCAAGGAGCAACAGTGTCCCTAATTTGCTGGGAAGTGGCGGTGCGGTCCCCTACGGCACTGTGTAGGATCCTACGGTCTTGGCGTGCATCCGTGCGTCGCTGCGGTCCGGTCCCAGGTCGACGGGCACGTGCACCTTCCGCCGACCACTGGCGACAACATCGATGTACTGTGGAGACCTCACGCCCCACGTGTTGAGCAATTCAGCGGTACGTCCACCCGGCCTCCCGCATGCCCGCTATACGCCCTCGCTCAAAGTCCGTCAACTGCACATACGGTTCACGTCCACGCTGTCGCGGCACCCTACCAGTGTTAGAGACTGCGATGGAGCTCCATATGCCACGGTAAACTGGCTGACACTGACGGCGGCGGTGCACAAATGATGCGCAGCTAGCGCCATTCGACGGCCAACACCGCGGTTCCTGGTGTGTCCGCTGTGCCGTGCGTGTGATCATTGCTTGTACAGCCCTCTCGCAGTGTCCAGAGCAAGTATGGTGGGTCTGACACACCGATGTCAATGTGTTCTTTTTTCCATTTCCAGGAGTGTACATCACACCTGCTCTCATCTCTATGCATTTTGTTAACAAACACACAAATCCACAAACAAATTAATTTCACAAATAGTTTATACGTATCTTTTTTTTATGTCCCTGGCTGAAGTCAAAGTCCTCTTTCATTTGATCTGGTCTGTGATTGTTGGTAGTACATCATCAATATTGTTGTAATTTACTTTGTTGGGCAGCTCTCAGTCTTCTTTTGTATGCCTGATTGGAAGTATATTGATAAATAAACTGCAAATGACACATATCACTCACCCTTCTTCTGCAACAGATTGTCTCTGTCTTTATACTTATCTTTATGGTTATCACAATAATGGGAGTGATGGTAAAGATGAATGATTAGTACCTGTACATTGCACTCAGTGTAATTTACTCAACGATTCTGTGCCTTGTGCTGAATAAGTAGCAGAACTGCTTTACTTGTAACCATTTTGTGTACACAGCTATGAAATGTAGTGAGTCCAGATGTGTCATATTTAGAGAGAAAAAGTAACTTGGTAGAACATGTTGGGCCTAACTGTTCTGTGCATATTGTTTTGCTGTAATGTAATTTGTATTGTGGATAATGGATGCAGATGCAAAATCAGGGACACAAGCTGTCACCAGTGAAGAAGAGGTGCAGTCATTACTGGATCAGGTGGTTCAATTTAAAGTGGATAATGTGGTTATGTTTAATGAACTAGAAGGGAAGAATGCAAGATAGAAGTACTGAAGTCACAAAATCTAGGAATGGATGTGGCTGGTGAATCTGTTTTCTTCTTTCTCTGGTAGAGTATCGGAGGATGTATTGCACTGATAGAGGAACTTAAGTCATCAGCTGATACAGGGGGTTGATCAGATAAACAGTTGCTGCAGATCACAAGTTTACATTTGTCAGGAGAAACAAAATTATTTGTAGGATACACAGAAGCACTACAAACTGCGGAAACTTTTGACCAGTTGAGACAAGGGTTGGAACAACAACACAGGAACCATAATATTGTGTAGTTTTTGTGAACAATTTACAGATGGTATCCAGGGGACATAATGAGGCAGTAGAAGACTTTGGAGACAGAATTAAGAAAATTAATGTTAACACATATCAGGTATCTTTAATGGAGGGGGCAAATAAAGTAGGGCTGCAAGAAGTCAAACAATGAGTACGTGGTGCTTTTTTAAGGGGTTTAACACCGGAAATGTCTAGAATAGTGCACACAGGAGTGCCTTAGGATCTCCATGAAGGAAGAGGATAGCTTTGGAAAACTACAAAATCGACAGGTCAACGGGGGTAAGAGAGTGGCAACAGGTATTTACATTGAATTTAAGTGTTTTAATTGCAGTCTAATGGGACATATTGTCCTCTAGCATTACATTTCCTCAACAAAAGTAATAAATACCAGAATTTTGAATAGGTTAATATTATCTCAGCAGTTTTTCTAAAAAGAATTTCATATGATTTTGTACACGATGTATTATATTTCAGGCTAAAATCTGTAAAAATAAATTACTTTATTTTCTTTGTTACAATTGATATGTACTAGCTCTGTATGTGCAGTTAAACTTATCTTTTTTAGAAACATTTGAATTTACAAAATATTTGACACACTTTATGCTTCTGTTATTAATTACACAATTTGGTACTCTTTATTATGTTTGATTCTGGATTCATTTATAAAGTAATAATATAAATTAGTAGAAATTATTTGTCAAGAGAATTTGCAAACTCTTTGGAATATTGTTATTACTGCAGAGTGAGGTAGTAGTGGGCATGACTCTTATGTGATCGGAAGTGTTTTTGTAATTTGGAATAACAGTTTAATTTCAGCTTTATTAACATGAAAATTCAATAGACAGTGTCATATAGAAAAATGTGAGAGAATAAATTATCATGAAGAAAACAAAAAATCTGAACAGGCTTACTTCGAAACATATTATGTAAATTGGAACCATGAGAACCCATAATGTCAAAATTTTTTTATCTAAAACAGTTACATTAGTTTGTATATTGTTTTCAACATTTAAATTTTTTTGTCTAAACTGGCAATGTTTCGTTCCATTTTTTTTCACTATGGCCTTCTGTTCAACTCTAATGTCATCAACATTCTTTGATTGTCTTGCCAAATCAGTTACTAGCTCATTTTCAACAAGAATAAGTTTATTTTCTAAACTATCAACATTTTCGTTCACATTTTTTAACTCCTCTGACAACCAATTTTTTAGCTCTAAAACTTAATTACTAACTTGTTCCATTTGATATTGTACCCTATCCATTTTACTATTGTTTTCAGTTTTTGGGTAATTTAATTGTCCTTGTAATGAAGTAAATTTGCTGTTGTTATCTGTTCTTATTTCAGTTAGCTGATTACTGACTGCACTGAATTTGCTATTGTCATCTGATCTTTTTTCTGTTAACTGATCATTAGCTGCACTAAATTTACTATTGTTATCTGTCTTCATTTCCTCTAGTTTTGGCAAAATATCAGTTTTTACTGTTTCTTTAGTGACTACGATTTCACTTGGCTCAGACATGTCCTGGCCGGGTCCTACAGCTTTCACTTCTACACCACTTCTACCATTGTCTCTAATAATTTTGTTAATGAGCACATGAGTCCACAAACAAATTAACTTCGCAAATAGTTTATACTTATCTTTCTTTTTTGATGTCCTGGTTGTGTTGTAAAGTCCTCTTTCATTCGTTATGGCCCATCACTGTTGGCAGTACATCTTCATTGTTGATACTATTTACTTTGCTGGGCAGCCCTTGGTCTTCTTTCTTCATGTGATTGGAAATCCATTCATACATAAACTGCAAATGACACAAATCACTCTCTCTTTTCTGCAGCAGACAAAACTTCATTGTTAGTCAAACGATTCTGGTCAATTCCACCACTAGTAATCTACACCTCCCTTCTTTATTGTTGTCACTGTCTTTATGGTTAACTCTTTTAATAGGTTTTGAGAGGAGTAAGATTTATAATAAACTTTTTATTTACCTACTTTTCTCATAGTTGGCTCCACTTCTTCATGTCTAGTGGTTGATTCTTGAAGCTGGAAATTTTGAAAAAGTTGATGTCATAGAAAATAAATTTATTGTTTTGGACCAAAAAATTTTTAATGTTGAAAACGATATGCAAACTAATGTAATTTCAGCAGTTCAGGAAACATGTGTGAACCAAAGTCTATGTGCAAACAATGGTACTGAATGGTCCAACATTTTAATCAAATGTTTTCCATCAGACAATTTACATCCAGTGGATTTTCTGCACCACTGTAGAGACAGTTTTGTATCAGGTGTGAGTGACAATCAAAAAATTAAATTTGTTAAAAGATGTCTTGAAGGCAAAGATCTATCATAGGTAAATTTAAATTTAAGTCAGTGGAAAACATATCAAAGTTTCAAAAAAAGGTTTTTAGATAAATTTTTGTCGGAAGCTGAACAGGGGAGAATCAGAAGTGAACTTTTGAATGGTCCAAATTATAGGAATAGGGACAGTACTTTGAAAAAGTTTTTAATAACAAACTTAAAAAAATTAACACACCTTGATAAACTATTTGATGAAATGACATTGACTGATGCACTTAATAGGAAATTACCAGAAAAGTTGCAGAAGGATTTAGAACATGAACATGATGATTGTCTTGAACAATTTTTGTGATATGTTGACAGGCTGGAGAGAGCAGTAGAAAGAAGTATGTACTATAATAATTGGAGTGATAGAAATGAAAATGGGAATAATTACAGATACAGAGATAAAGGTAGCTTCTGTCAGAATCGAAATGTTAATAGAGACAGGAATTTTGAACATCAGTAGAATAGGAATAATGGGGATTACCATGGGCAGTTTAATAGAAGAAACAATCATAGAAGTAACTTCTTGGGAAATGGCATTGTGCCTCAATGAAGGTCCACAGATTTGGGGCGAGGAAACAACAAGCACAGGATCCCTGAATTACACTAACAGTTAGACAATAATAATAGTAATAATAATATAATAATAATAATAATAATAATTTTACTGTCGTTCAGCTGATTACAGCAATAGACAAAGTCAAGAGCATATATTTCTACATAAACTACTATATCAAAGTGAATTGGTTTACATAAAATAGGTACACGTTAGAATACAGTATTTTCATCTTCAAAGAATTCATCAATGGAGTAAAACGGATTGTTCACTAGTAGCTTGTATAATTTAGCTTTAAAGATATTTACAGGCAGTTCTTTAAAGTCAGCACTTAGTCTATTAAACATCCTTAGTCCAAGAACTAGGTAAGAGTTATGTGAGTTTGATAATCTATGATATGGTATGTCTACAGATGTTCTGTTTCTAGTATTATGGCTATGAATATCACTTCTCAACACAAAATTAGACACATTGTTTCTAATGTACATTAAAACATTGTAGATGAATATGCTTACTACTGTAAGACACTGCAATTTAATAAACAGAGGTTTACAATGTTCTGTTTTATCAGAATCCATTATTATTCTTATTACTTTCTTCTGTACAAGTAAAATGTCATTTACATGACAGCTACTACCCCACAGTAAAATTCCATAAGAGATTATGCTTTGGAAGAAGGCAAAATATGCTGATCTCACATAGTCATTGGGAACATGTCTTTTTAAATTTCTAATTAGATAAATCACTCTTGAAAGCCTAGCCAATATATTTTTAATGTGTGGTTCCCACGTCAATTTACTGTCAATAGTAACACCTAAAAATTTAACAGTTTCTAATTCCTGGTAGTTAGGAATCTCTCTGAGGCTAAAGTAAAGTGTCTGGGTTTTGTTTTCATTTAGCAAGAAGCCATTAGCTTTGAACCATAATGAGGACTGAGCAAGGGTGTTTTCGGTCAGTGTTTTCAGTGTACCTAGATCAGAGCTTTTATGTAGAAAAGTTGTGTCATCAGCATACAATATTGTATGAGATTTTATGAATAAGGGCAGGTCATTAATCATTAGTATAAACAGTAAAGATCCGAGCAACGACCCTTGAGGCACTCCGTACCTAACATTAACCAAATTTGATTTCTCCCTACCAATGCACACAACTTGTTGACGGTTCTCTAGAAAATACCTGAACATATGTATACTGTTGTCATCAAAACCATAGTAAACTAGCTTATTCGGCACAGTGTAATGCTCTACACAGTCAAAGGCTCTGCTCAGGTCACAAAATATACCCTGGGCATAGTCCCTAGCCTCGAACACATCTAGGACTAATTTTACGAGGGAGTCCATTGCATCTGTTGTGGATTTACCTTTCCTAAATCCAAACTGTTTATCACTAATTATATTTAGTTTACCCAAGTAGGCACTAACTTGCTCATACATAATCGTTTCTAAAATTTTTGAAAAAACTGGGGTCATGGATATAGGTCTGTAGCTAGCGGGACAGTTCTTTTCCCCTTTTTGGTATATGGGCACAACTCTAGAAATTTTTAGTATGTCGGGGAACTTACTTTCAACTAGGCATTTGTTAACACAAAAGGTTAAAGGATAAATCACACAATCAATAACATCTTTCAACAAATTACATGACATATCATAGTAATCAACACTAAATGAAGGTTTGAAATTTTTCACTATTTTTAGGATATTATTTGGGCTCACTTCTGTGAAAGTGAAGGTGCTTGGGGGAAGCTTTTCGAAGTAGCTGTCCATAATACTAAGTGCATTTTCAGGTGGTTTGATTATTGAACTACTAATTTCTTCAATGGACTGAATGCAATATTTATTAAATTCTTCTGGGGTAATGGCAATTTCCTCTTTGTGTTTAGTGTGTGCAATGGAGTTTATTACACTCCAGGCCTTCTTGCATTTAGTGTTAGATTTTTCAATGTTTACTATGTTTTGCAGTTTCTTTGCTTCATTTATTGCCTTCCTGTACTTGCAATTAGCTTTAGCATACAGGTCTTTATACAGCTCTGATTTACTGGTTTTGTACAGACTAGAATACAGCATAACAGTATTTTTCAGTTGCCCTAACTGTGGAGTATACCATTCCTTTGTTTTCCTTTTCTTGTAATTACTACTAATATTCACTGTAAATTTTTTCAAAGGGATGCTATTTTCAAATACATTTAAAAGATGGAGAAGAACTTTGTGAATACAATATCAGCTGAACAGTGTTGAAGCTAATGATGTGGCATGTATATCTGAAATTGAACAGAAGGAATATCAGATTTCTTATTTATGTTTTGATCATAAGTTTTGGGATACAATGTTTAATTATGGTGATATAGGTGCAAATCACAAATCAGAATGTGAGAGTTGTGAGAATTTTGATGTAGTGATCTCTTCTCTTGGTCAGGAAACAGGGTGATTGAAATATGTAAATCAGGTGATGACTGAATTGGATGTGAACCATGTCATATTTCTCATGTAGATGTGAATGAGAACTGTGAAATAACCGGGTTGACAAGTCTGAGGCTGGTAGCTTATTGCAAATGACTTTGATGGAGATGAAACTTGTACTGTTAATGTTGTTGTTGATGAAGTAATTTTGGAGGAATATGATGATGATGAGTATCAGGTATTCATGGAGTTTAAGAATAATGAAGTTTCAGAGTTATTTGTGAATGATGTTGACAATAAAGGTAAGGTAAGTAATGTAAGTGATATTGTAAGTGAGAGTCAAGGAAGACCAGACCAGTCACAGAAGTTTTTCATTAATGTCATGCAGAATAATGATCCAAATAGTGTAGGTGAGTTATCCATAAGCCTAGAAAATAAAGGTGAAAACTTACTGAAGTTCGTTTGGGATCCGATTGATGATAACATAGATAAATGTGCATTCTGGAATAAGTTAGCTGTGGTTACTCAAAATTTGTATCTATATTGGTGGACTGAAGCAAAAGAAGGTCTAAGCAGAAAATGTTATTTTGACAGTAATATATTTTGTGTTCCTTCCGTAGTAAGTGATGTTAGTTGTGCCATGGAACTCATTCATTGCGTTCAGTATTTACCTGACAACATGAGTAACCAAGGGAATGCTATGATTAGAGTAAAGTTGATAGAACCCTGTAAAGTCAGAATGGATGTAGCATTTGATGAAATTGAAAGTGATCTTTCACATGAAGTGTCTGATAATAGAAATGATGATTCAGATTTTGGGCATCCTTAACATGAAAATTAGGATTGATCTGTGGGAAGGTAACTATTTGGTTGATACAGGTACTCCAATTTGTGATGTATCTTAACAATTTACAGATAAGATTAAGAGTAGTAAGAATTTTGTGGAAATGCCTATTGTAGGTGTAAAGATAAGAGGAGCTACAGGTAAGCAAACCAAGTTGGTAAAATCTCAGGTACTTTTAATTTTTAGTGTAGAAGACAAAAAACCTTTGAACATGGTTGCATAGTGATCCCTAGTCTGGAAGAAAATGTAATTCTTGGTATAGATTTGATACAGAAATTCTTGTTTTGGATGGAACACTAAAGAATAGTTTATTTTGGAACCTAAAAGTAATTTCTGTATTTTAAACTGTGTGGAAAGTCATAAGTACTTGCAAAACATTGTGAATCAAGGTGAGTACCAGGTGTCTGATGATGGTACAGATTTTGATGAGAGATAGGATGAGGATTTTGAAAGTGTAATAGATTCTAAGGTAAGGGAATCTACAACTCTTAATGACCAACAAAAGGAACAACTTAGGAATTTGTTTTTGGAGTTTAGAAAAGTGTTTAGTGAAAGACTAGGGAAAGTAAAAGGCTAACAGTGCATGTTTTACCATGGAGGCCATCAACCTTTCTTTCTCAAGTTATATAATATCCCATTTTCAAAAAGGAAAGATGTTGAGAGAGAAATTCAGAAAATGGAAATGTGCGGAGTAATTGAGAGAAGTAGGAGTGCTTACAATAATTCTTCAGTTGTGGTAAGTAAGAGAAATGCTGGAGTGAGAATTGTTTTGCACTCTAGTTTCTTATCAAAGAGAATGACCTTCCTGAGAACATGAACGAGCTGTTACACAAATTTGACTATGTAAAATACAAGAGTAGTTTGGACTTGTCCTCTGGATTTCATCAGATCCCACTTGAAACTAATTTCAGAAAGTATACTGCATTTTTGTATGGAGGTAAGTGTTTTCAATACTGTGTGGTGCCTTTTAGTCTAAATGTATCTGTAGCTGAATTCATAAGAACACTGGATTCTGTCTTGGGAATCGAAGTTCAAAATTGACTGTGTATGTTGATGGCATTTTGATCACTGGAAAGATATGGGACCAACATTTGGATCTGTTAAGAGATGTGTTTTCAAAATTGGAATCAGGTGGTATGACTTTGGAAATAGGTAAGTGTAAATTTAATATCTGAGAAAGGAATTGCACCTGATAAAGAGAAACTTGATACTATGACTAATATTCTTGCTATTGCTCCATGCAAAAAAAAAAAAAAAAAAAAAAAAAAAAAAAAAAAAAAAAAAAAAAAAAAAAAAAAAAAAAAAAAAACAGCTTAAATCATTTTTTTGGTTTAACTGGATTTTATAGAAAATTTTGCAACAGCCAAGCTTTGAATTCTTCATACCTGCATGTACTTTTGAGGAAGAACACCATTTGGGACTACACAATGGGCGTTCAACAAGTTTAAAAATTGTCTACTTGGTCACAAAGTCATCTGAACTGATCACAAAGCATTATGTTATCTTCACGTGTGTAAGCTGTACTGTAACAGAATTCCTTACTGGGCCTTGTTTTTACAGCAGTTCAGTTATGAAATCAGATACATTAAGGGTACATACAATGTAGTTGCTGAAGCTTTGTCTAGGCTACCTTTAGGGAGTGAATCAACCAACAACTTTGGAGAAGGGCAGAAAGAGTTTAAAATTATGTGCTTTAGAGGCATGTAAGGGAAAAAACAGATCTTGAAAATTTGCAGAGACATATGCAGGTACAAAACTCATGATCAAAATTGGAAATTGGTTAAGAGCATGTTGGTTATGAAAGAAGAAGAAATGACAGAACAATATTGTAAGGTACACATGGGTATTTTATTCAGGAGACATAAGACTGACTCGGAGGACTGGAAACTATGCTGACAAAAACAAATGTAGTGACATTTTAACTGCTTATACACATGAGAGTTTTGGTCATTGTGGATTAACCAAATGCAGACAAAAGGTTCAGGAAAACAACTATTTTTGTAACATAGGAAGGATGATGATGATGTTCAGTTGTGGGTGCTCAACTTGCGCGGTCATCAGCTCCTGTACAAAATCCCAATTTTTACACAGTTCAGTTCAGCCACTGTCATGAATGATGATGATGACAAGGAAATTATGAAGACAATACAAACATAGGAAGGAGAGCACAGAAGGAGATCGCCAGTTGTGATAGATGGCAAAGAGCGAAGGTAAGTAACCAAACAAGTAGAGGCCAAATGCAAAGCATACTGTCTAATATTAACCTATATCTTGTGTCTGTGGATGTTTATGTACCTCTGCCTAAGTCTAAGAATTGAATTTGTTATGTTTCTGTGGTGGTTGATGTATTTTCAAAGTTCATAAAGCTGTTTCCTCTTAAGAAAGCTACCAGCAAGCAAATCATCTCTAAGTTTGAAAGCACATATTTTTATATTATTCCTAAAACAATTTTATCTGACCCTGGTTCTCAGTTTACATAATAAGTTTCGAAGGACTTCACTGATCATACAAAAATAAGGCATATTCTAACCTCTAGGTACCATCTGTAGAATAAACCTACAGAAAGATAAATTGGAAGACTGGTTAGACCATATTGTAGTAAGAAATGAACAAGTTGGATAGATTATGTCAGTGTTTTTGAGGATATTATGAACAACTTACAACATTATTCAACAGTGCAGGGGGGAGGGGGGGGGGCAGAATTTTAATCATACCTAAGTAATCTATGGATGGTTTGCAGAAGTATCAGTTTTGTTGCGATTGTTGCTGTCTGAATAGAAAGACTACGACAGATGCATACCCTATTCTGAATACCATGGAGACCATAGATAATCTAGACAAAAGCAAGTATTTCTTGACATTAGACTTAAAGAGTGGGTACCATCAGTTAGAAGTGGTTAGAAGTGGCTTCTCAAGATAGACCAGAAAGAGCTTTTTTGGCAAATAGGGGACACTACCACTGTAGGAGGATGCCTTTTGGGTTGAAAAATGCACCACAATTGAGGCCACACTAGTTCTTAGTATATCTTGATGACATAATCATCGATTCAAGGGATATGCAAGAACAGAGACAACATCTCAAAGAAATATTCAATGGATTATGGGCAGCACATCTCACATCAATTTTGAAAAACGTCACTTTGCACTGGAGGAAGTTAACTGTTTGGGTATGCCATAAGTAAGGATGATGTAATGACTGATTCAAGGTTGGTGCAAGTGCTGCAAGATTTTTCCAGTGCCACATTCTACAAGGAAGTTGCTCTTTACTTGGTCTAGTGAATTATTATAGGAGGTTTGTGAAGGGATTTGTGGATATTATAAGACTGCTTACACAATTATTGAAGGAAGGGGTTAAGTTTGTGTTGTTGAAGGAATGTCAGGGAGCATTTCATGAGTTAAAGAAAGTGTTTACATCCAGTCTAGTTTTGGTGTTTCCAGACTTTCAGAAAGAATTTATACTGCCATGTGATGCATCAAACTACACCCTTGTCTGGATTTTGAGCCAAGAGATCAATGGTCAGGAACATCCTGTTACCTTTGCATCAAGACAACTGAACACCACAGAAAGAAATTACTCTACAATGCAGAGAGAGAGAGAGAGAGAGATCAATGGTCAGGAAAATCCCGTTGCTTTTGCATCAAGACAAGACAACTGAACACCACAGAAAGAAATTACTCTACAACGCAGAGAGAAAGATGCTTAGTTTGGTATATGGAGTAACATACTTTCATTGTTATTTGTATGGAAGGAAGTTTAAAGTGATAACAGACCATGCAGCTTTAAAGTGATTACTAGGCTTGAAGGACCCATCTCGTAGATTAACAAGATGGGCATTGAAACTCATTGACTTTGAGTACAGAGTAAACCACAAGTTGGGAAGGAAACACAGAAATGCAGATGGGCTAAGAGAAAGATTACTGTAATACAAGCATTGGGTCATGATCTTGCGGAATGGCAAGCAGCATAGAACACTGACAATAAATGCAGGCAATATAAGAAACAGCAGCAATTTGGTATGCATGACAGATTATTGTGGAGAGAGCCAAATTAGGGCCATTAGTGGTGGTGTCAATCAAGTTAAAATTGGATGCATTACATGAGATGCATGGTCACATTTTGTCAGGCCATGGTGGGTGCAGAGTGACAAATAGAAGGGTGGCAGAGAAGTACCGGTGGAAACGAAGAAAGGATGAGGTATATTGATATATCAAGAACTGTGTTGATTGTGCACAGAGGGCCACTTGGAGTCAGAAGCAGATATGGTTACAAAGATTACCAGAAGCAACAGAACCTTCTAGTTTCATTAGGGTGGACATGTTAGGACCATTCAACTGAACACCAGTGGGTAATAGTTTTGTGCTGACCATAATAGATTACTTTTCTCATTACATCAAGATGATGTCAGTGCCAGACCAACAGACAATCATAGTCACACATGCATTATTTAATAGGTGGATATTGAAGTTAAGAGTGCCACAGATGATGATAGTGGAGCAGGGGACGAACCTCATGTGAGACCTGATGAAGGGATTTTGTCAGTAGCTGAGAATGAAAAAGTCAAGTACTAGCCCACTACATCCACAAGGTAATGGAAGGGCAGAGAGTGCACATATAACAATTGGGAAAATGCTTAGTTACTATGTGGATTCAAATCATTCAGATTGGGATACATACCTAGCTTTTGTCATAAATGCATATAACTCTAAAGTACATACTAGCACTGGATTATCGCCATGCAGAGTAGTGTATGGCAAGGAGATGCCATCACCTTTCAAAGTGACCAACCAGAACAGTGGAAGAAGGAGAAATGCAGTCCATAATTTTGCCAGAAAAGTAAAGGAGGTTTTGAACATGGTGCAAAGAGCAGCTATGAAGGCTCTGGAGAAACAGAAAGATGCAGTGAGCAATGTGGGCACATTACCACAGTATAAAGTGGGGCCAATGGGTGATGTTGTTGAGTTCATATGCACTGATGGGAAAGACAAAGACATTTTTAACACAGTACCAATGGCTATACCAATCAGACAAAATTACATCACAGGTGAATGTGAAGCTGTAGTTGCCAACAAGGATAACAATTGTGCATGTGAGATATGTATGTGAGTCATCTGTAACAATTCAAGGGTGCACCACAGGCAATTCCACAAGAAGAGCTAGTAAAGGCAAGGAAAGATATTAAGAAGAAAAAGTGAAATGATGAGCAACAGGAGAGGGAAGTTTAGATACCTCATACTCTATATACGAAGACAGTAACTTGTTCTCGAAATAACAGTTACTGTTAATGACCATGCAGCTTTTCCCTGGAATAAATGATGACTAACTGAAAACCTCAGCTGCCGACAGGTGTTGTTGATATACCTCGATGCGGACAGCTGAAAATGTGTGCCCCGACCGGGACTCGAACCCGGGATCTTCTGCTTACATGGCAGACGCTCTATCCATCTGAGCCACCGAGGACACAGATGAATAGTGCGACTGAAGGGACTTATCCCTTGCACGCCTCCCATGAGACTCACACTCCCAATGTCCACAATTCTACATATGTATTGCACCTTATAGATATTTGCCCACCCACTCATTACTCGTGCATGCTTTGGCGATTCCCGTAAGAGTTTGGGCAACCTGTGCGCATTCGCACAGACGAAGGTCAATGGCTGGTTAGCCTTTAACTATATATACAAAGACAGTAACTTGTTCTCGAAAGAACAGTTACTGTTGATGACCGTGCAGCTTTCCCCTGGAATAAATGATGACTAACTGACAACCTCAGCTGCCGACAGGTGTTGTTGATATACCTCGATGTGGACAGCTGAAAATGTGTGCCCCAACCGGGACTCGAACCCAGGATCTCCTGCTTACATGGCAGATGCTCTATCCATCTGAGCCACCGAGGACACAGATGAATAGCGCGACTGCAGGGACTTATCCCTTGTACGCCTCCCGTGAGACTCACACTCCCAACTGCCCACAATTCTACATATGTATTGTACCTTATAGACATTTGCCATGACGTCTGCCATGTAAGCAGGCGATCCCGGGTTCGAGTCCCGGTCGGGGCACACATTTTCAGCTGTCCACATCGAGGTATATCAACAACACCTGTCGGCAGATGAGGTTGTCAGTTAGTCATCATTTATTCCAGGGAAAAGCTGCACGATCATCAACAGTAACTGTTCTTTCAAGAACAAGTTACTGTCTTCGTATATACAGATGCTTCTATTCCCTCTCCACCCCCACCACTCAGACTGCACCTCCCATCATGGTCTCCCATCATACACAATTGCTCACAGTCTGGTCTCAGCAGTCTGAGACCAAGGTCATGTGTGTGTGAGCTGCATTTGCACAAATGTATGTGTATATGTTGTTTATCTAAAAACAAAGATGATGTGACTTACCAAATGAAAGTGCTGGCAGGTCGACAGACACACAAACAAACACAAACTAACACACAAAATTCAAGCTTTCGCAACAAACTGTTGCCTCATCAGGAAAGAGGGAAGGAGAGGGAAAGACGAAAGGAAGTGGGTTTTAAGGGAGAGGGTAAGGAGTCATTCCAATCCCGGGAGCGGAAAGACTTACCTTAGGGGGAAAAAAGGACGGGTATACACTCGCACACACACACACATATCCATCCACACATATACAGACACAAGCAGACATATTTGGTCTTTAAATATGTCTGCTTGTGTCTGTATATGTGTGGATGGATATGTGTGTGTGTGCGAGTGTATACCCATCCTTTTTTCCCCCTAAGGTAAGTCTTTCCACTCCCGGGATTGGAATGACTCCTTACCCTCTCCCTTAAAACCCACTTCCTTTCGTCTTTCCCTCTCCTTCCCTCTTTCCTGATGAGGCAACAGTTTGTTGCGAAAGCTTGAATTTTGTGTGTTAGTTTGTGTTTGTTTGTGTGTCTGTCGACCTGCCAGCACTTTCATTTGGTAAGTCACATCATCTTTGTTTTTAGATATATATTTCCTACGTGGAATGTTTCCCTCTATTATAACCATGTATATGTTGTTTATTTCAGAAGAAGCTCTTCTGGCCAAAAGCTTGCATGTTTAGTTGTCTTTTTGTTGTGCCTGTCTGCTAATCAACATCTCTGCTAAATGTTGAGTAGCAAGCTATCCATTTCATAATAGTGTCATCTTATTAAGAAACATTTTGAGCTAAGCTACAGCATAGGAGGTAGTGTTACCCCTCATTCGAAAGCAAACATCCCAAACTTTCAAAGATCATAGCTCGAAGTATCTGAAATTTTAATTGAATCAACTGTGGGGTCTTGGTGAAGCATTGTAAATTATCTTATGAAATAATTAATATTAAACAGTCAAATATTTACAAATTCAACTGCCTAGTTCACTTTAATGTTTCAAGATTCTGAAGTTTGATGGTGTTATTTTATTGCTATATTCTTTTTGAACAAAACAACACTTCTCACTTGTTAACTCAGATACTAATTAAGAAGTTGGACAATTTTTAATCACAAATGACTCATTTCTATATGGATGCCATACTCATAAACAAGGGGTGTCAAATGATGGACCCCTTTTAAACTGTAATCCGTAAAACTTGAACTGTCCATCAACAAAGTTATAGTGTGAATAAACTGGGAGGAGCCACTTTTAAAATTAATAAACATATTTACTCGAATCTAAGCTGCAACTGAAAAATGAGACTCGAAATCACGGAAAAAAAAATTTCCCGAATCAAAGCCGCACCTGAAATTTGAAATTCGAAATTCAAGGGGAGAGAAAAGTTTTTGGCCGCACCTCCAAATCGAAACAAAGTTGGTCCATTGTAATATGAGACACAATTTAGGTCGAATGAATGATGATACAGCTACAGTAGTTTGGTTCAAGTCGTAAGCTTAGCAGTGAAGCTTTACCAGGTAGCCATTACTATGCGTCAGGTGCTCCGTCCGTATTTATACGGGTACCATTCCTTTTTCACGTGCTTCGTCTGGTTTGAATTGATTGCTTATTTTTCTTTGATCTGATAAGTGCCGTTCTCTTTGTTATAGGTGTTTACGTCACTCTAAGCTGAAAATGCATTACTGTACCGTGTCATGCACTGTTTGTCGCATTCTGATAATGGGTGTTTACGGCCTGTAGCCGCTCGCGACATTGTTTGCTTTTGTGCACGCTACCGCCGCTTACTATTAAAAAAAAAAAAGAGAGAGAGAGAGAGAGAGGAATCGTCTCATTAGCGAAACAATGGCAAGAGACTGCTATTTGTTGTTACTTACACTGCTGCTTTCTTTGATAATGATCAACAAGAACCAAATAATAGACTGCGGATGATAGAAGATGTTCTGAACGAGAGTTTAGCGAAAAATTTTCTCCGTTTGAAAATCTTTGCAGACGTCTCTTTAGTACATTACATTCTGCACAGAAATTAAGAGTCATCCTAGATTTAAAAATCTAGTCAATTGCCGAGCTTCATTTCTGACTGTATCACTATTAGGCATAAGAACAATATGAACATAAACATGACATGATATGTATATCCTTCCGCGTTTGCTGTTGTCTCACTCTATACTTAGTTTCGTAGTTTATTAGGCAGACAGGATTTAAATGAGATAGCAGCAAACACGAAAGAATACATGTCAAAATGTTTATATTCGCATTATTCTCATGGTGCAAAGAATACTGCATGTGATTCACAATTCATAAAAGTTCCTATTAGCAACCATCTCTTCTCACAGGTAGAAAAAAAATTCAGAACGTAGAGTTGGCCATATTGACAAACATCCCGAACAGTCATGCCAGTTGTATTTTCGTAATTCATTGAAATGCTGCTACATTCGAAGATGAACAATACGGAATTTGTATTTACTTCACTGGATAATGTAGGAAATGCAGTGGTTGAAACTCTGGGTGGAGAAAAAAGCTCGTCTTCCACCTTTTTTTTAATTTATTTACTGATGCAGAGGTTTTGGCGCCAGTATTTATCTTTGTGCCTGCAAAGCATGCCTGTGTAGTGCAACATCAAAAATAGGTAACAAGAATGTTGCACATGGTGCCACCATGTGAGCATATCTCATTTGGATGGATAACATAAGCTTAAGATCAGAATTTTGTGGTAGAAACCGACAATGAAAGACAGTGAATGAGAACTGTGACTGAAATTGACACAGACAGTGGATAACTATGAACTACTGGAGCATAGACATCAAGCATAAATCACCATTAATGGAGCCAACTGCAGCAACTAATCAGTGTGTGTGTTCAACAGTCATCACATCCTGGAATGCAGCTTGCAGTCAGTGTAGAGCAGACCTAATGTAAGCATTGCTGATCACCATGGAAATTCAAGCAACTTGTTGGAGATTGTATTGGGCAACAGCAGCAGCTGCCATTGCATACACAGGATAAATGTGTTTATGCCAACAACTGTGTGTAAGATATTTAGCCAGAATTGGCAACTTAATAGTGAAAAACATTTTGTCTGGGGGTAAAAAAAAAGAAGTGTCAGTAAAAGAGAATGTGATGTGATGTTGTTATTGGTGCAGTTCATGAAACAGCAGAAAATCAATTTTAAGTAACTGCTTAGGGATGTGACTACTAAAAGTGACATTATTGATTTACATTCAGAGATAACAGAAACAAATACTCATTTTACAATAGCTAATTTGAGTGAACAGAATATAGACAACAAATTAGATAACTGGTTTCAGAATATGCAATGAAATGAAAATGTAACAAAAAATTTTGGTTTAAATTTAGTATCTTTTGTCAATGACAAGTTCCCAAATGAGAATTTCATTGAAAATAAATGTAATAAGAGAATGAAAGTTGTTGATTTTTGTCAGGATGATTTAATAGAAGCAGTTCCAATTTATTCTTGTGATGATCATAATAGTATTGTTTATGAAACAAAGTAAGTAAATATTCCAGAATGAGATTTTCACTCTGCAGCGGAGTGTGCGCTGATATGAAACTTCCTGGCAGATTAAAACTGTATGCCCAACCGAGACTCGAACTCGGGACCTTTGCCTTTCGCGGGCAAGTGCTCTACCATCTGAGCTACCAAAGCACGACTCACGCCCGGTCCTCACAGCCTTACTTCTGCCAGTATCTCGTCTCCTACCTTCCAAACTTTACAGAAGCTCTCCTGCGAACCTTGCAGAACTAGCACTCCTGAAAGAAAGGATACTGCCAAGACATGGCTTAGCCACAGCCTGGGGGATGTTTCCAGAATGAGATTTTCACTCTGCAGCGGAGTGTGCGCTGATATGAAACTTCCTGGCAGATTAAAACTGTGTGCCCGACCGAGACTCGAACTCGGAACCTTTGCCTTTCACGGGCAAGTGCTCTACCATCTGAGCTACCGAGATACTGGCAGAAGTAAGGCTGTGAGGACCGGGCGTGAGTCGTCCCTACCGCTCCCCCCACTCCCCGCCACTACCAGCATCTCCTTTATGAGTGTTTCCAATGGCACACGCCATTCCTGCCATGTCCAACATGTGTGTTACACTAATGTAATGTGATTTCAGGAACTTTAATGCACCTGTTGGGGAGGGGCCTGGAAACTGTACTCTATCATTTTCTGCACATTGGTCAAATATGGTCAACTCTTTCACACTGGTCCACTCTGCACCTGTTGCCGTTATTCTGTCAAATGTCCGACTCATTGATTTCTTGACCACAGTTGAGCCAGCTGCGTCTACCATGCAGTGCCATGAACTGGTACACCACTTCTGCACCCAAGCCAGTTACACTGCAGAGTTACAGACAGGGAGTGGCAGTTTCCAATAAACTGTTACACCAAAACTCTCCCATCCATTGGCCTTAACTACCACCCCTTCGCAAGGACCACCCACGCACATGGTTTGCCTTGGTCGACCATGTCCTGCAGCTACACGGCATTGCTGATGACAACTCTAAATTCATTTGCTTACTGTGTCACCTCCATGATAAACTGGACCAGGTCTGCGATATAGTGGCTTTACCTAACACTATGGACAAATATGCGTTCGCCCAATGCACCATTCTCGAGCTCCTATCCAGATTTAAAGAGGAAGCTATCCACCACATCATCAATCACGAGTTGCTGGGTTCCAGATCCCCGTCACAGCTCTGGTATCATCTCTGCGCTACGATTGACGCACATCATATGCCGGGTGATGGTTGCTCAAACTTCCTGCCACCCCCCACTTCTTCCCTCCCCCCCCCCCCCATCCCTAGGGGCCCACACACCTCAAGGGTTGTCACACCTGTACTGCAGTTTCCATCGTTTGGTACAGAGTGCGCAAGACTTGTTCCATGCATGTGTGTGGACCCAACACCGCCTGGCAGCTGCCACCGTAGCTCCACACCTACCAGCTCTATTGCATCGCTGCTATTAGATAAATCTACAAACATGAGCCCATCCACTGCCACTTTGGCCTGAGGCAGCTCAACAGACAATGCTGCATGCCATTCTGCTTGGTGGTATTTCCATTCCCACTTCTGCGACGCGGCTAAGAAACGTCGCCCCCATGCGCATTTCCAAGCTAATCCCGCAACCCCACCTAGGTGTTTGGGCCGCATACAAAGAAGACCTTGGCACATCTCTGGTAGAAATACTATATGGAGAACCCCTCATACTCTCAGCAGAGTTAGTCAAGCCTTCACTCCCTCTGGATCAAACCTGTGACTCAACCTTCGTCAGGCATGTTAAACAGTTAATCACTAACATTTGTGTTCCCCCTCCTCGGCCACACTCACTTCCCTTGTATTCCTGCACAAGGCCTTAGCATCATGCATTAAGTCATGATACGCTGACCAGCACTCAGCCCTCCGTATTCGGGCCTGCATAAAGCCATCTCATGGTGTAACAAGACATTCAAAGTGCTCATTAATGGCACACTTGAAACCGTACCTGCCTGCCGCCTCAAACTGGCAAGGTCTCTAGGAGAAATGCTGGATACTCCACACAGTCAACCCCACCCTCCTGCTACGCCCACCTCACACGAGGTATCTACCAACGGTTCATGGGTGAGTGACAACCATTCCTGCACATCTGATGTTACCTACTCCCAGTCATGTGACAATGCTATAGGTGCATGTGACATCACCCTACAGAGTGACACACGTGATGACTTGCTCTCCTACCAGCAGTCCCCCATCTCTCCTCTGTTAGGATTTAGTGACGTGTGAGGGGCCAGCCTCAGAACGTGTGACATTGCTGACCATTATTCGTGTGGAGATTTTGTCACACCCCTTACAGAAGTGGTAGTTAAGGTCAACACTGATTTCATTTGTGCCTATAAGATGTTTTTTGTTGTGCATTCTGATAATTTGTCTGTACTCTATGAATGAGCCAGCTTTTCCAACGAGAACTTGACCCACATTCACCTTCCCTTGCCTGTTCATACCATCAATGGTTAAAGTCCTTCGTACTGTAACAGTCATTCAAGTCACCCAGTCGGGCAGGACCATCCATCTCCCCCACTGGCTGGAGGACTTCATTTACTAATGTCATGTATTGTTTCTGTTTAAACACTCTTCCCCCCCCCCCCCCCCCTTGGATGCTTCCTTTACATGTATGTCCTGATATTCGTCTCAGTGCTCCACACTGTAGAGGGTAGCTAATGTGGTGACTATTGACCAAGTCAGGTATCAACATCTTTGTTTTCAAAGCTCTTGGGACCTGTCTATGGTCTCAATGTGAAACTGTAAACACGGGTGTACTGGGAATCAACTATATGGTGTATAGTGTACATAGTTGGATCCTGTAATCCTACAACACAATACCCATAATGTCAATATTATAAAAGCTGACCAGAGTCATCTTCTAATGAAACCAAAAACTTTAGAGGAAAATTTAGTTTGCCTGTATGTAAGTTCCCAATCATACTGTAATCATCAGAGGAGACTTTAACCATCCAACAATCAATTGGGAAAATTACGGTTTTGTCAGTAGTAGGCATGACAAGACATCCTGTGAAACATTTAAAAAAATGCCTTCTCTGAAAAGTGCTTAGAACAGATACTTCAGAAACCCACTCATGATGGGAAAATATTGGATCTAATGGCAACAAATAGGCCTGTCCTCTTTGAGGAAGTCCACAATGAAACTGATGTCAGTGACCGTGACATGGTTATGGCAACAATAATTACTAAAGTACAAAGGACAACAACAAGAAGTAGAAAGTGTATATGTTCAGTAAAGTAGACAAAAAGCAGTAGTGTCATCAGTGAATGAGTACCCCAAAACTTTCAACACAGAGTAGGAGCATGTGGATGAAGAATGGCTCAAGTTTAAAAGAATATTTGAGCAAGCAGTGGATAGGTATGCACCCAGTAGCACAGTTCATAGTGTGTAGTGTGTTGGACCCTCTATGATATACTGTCACCATACAGAAACTTAAAAAAAACAGAGGCTCCTGCATAACAGTTGTAAAACAAAGCATAGGATTATGGATAGGGAGATTCCAAATGAAAAGCATTTGATGTCAAGAAAGCAATGCGGCAATCTTTCACTGACTACTATAACAGAATGTTGTCATATGATATTTCACAAAAAACAAAGAAATTCTGGTTGTAGGTTAGTAGCATCAAAGCTAGTGTACAGTCACTTGTGAGAGAGATACAAACTGGAATAGATGACACAACACAAAGGCTGGAAGACTTAACTATGTTTTCAAATGTTGCCCCAGTTTAATACTCATACCACTGAAAAGTAGAGTGAATTAAATGTTGGTGTCATTGGTGTTGACAAACAGTTGTAATCATTAAAACGGAAAATAGCTCCAGGGCCCGGTGGAATACCAGTCAGTTTCTATACTGTTTTTTGGTTGAGTTAGCCTCTTTTCTAACTATAATCCATTATAGATACATTGAACAAAACATCAGTACTTGGAAGAAGGTACAGGTCACGCCCATACAGAAGAAGGGTAGTAGAAATGACCCACAAGCTACCACCCAATATTCTTGACATCAATTTGCTGTAGAATCTTATCACACATTATGAGCTCAGAATAATGAGGCATTTCAAACATAATAACCTCCTTCCTGCCAACCAGTATGGATTCTGGAAACATGGATCACACAGAACCCAGCTCATGCTTTTCTCACATGATGTAATGAAAGCTTTGGATCAAGACAGTCAAGTAGATGCAGCATTTCTTGATTATTGAAAAGCATTTGAAACAGTACCATATCTTGTTTATTGTCAAAAGTATGGTCATATGGTGTATCAAGCAAAATTTGTGAGTGGATTTAGGATTTTTTAGGTAGGAGGATGCAGCAGGTTATATGTGATGGAGAGTCATCATCAGCTGTAGATGTAGCTTCAAGTGTGCCCTATGGAAATGTATTGGGACCCTTACTGTTCATATTCTGTATTAATAGCCTTGCTAGACAATGTTAATAGTAATCTCAGACTTTTCACAGACAATCCAATTATTCACAATGAAGTACTGTCTGAAAGAAGCTGCATAAATATTCAGTCAGATTTTGAAAAGATTTCAAAGTACAGTAGAGTGTCAATTATCTGAAGTAATTGAGGGACATGGGTGTTCAGAAAACTAGTTTGTTCGGATAATCGAACTGTACATGTTTATTTTCCAAAAAGAAGTACTGTACAGTAAATTTATTCATTAAAACAGGCATCTCTTTTAGTATTACAAAGTAACATACAAAGGCAACTTCAGCAGGAATATATAGTAATAATCTCGTACTTGTCCCTCATAGAAAGGACAACACATTTATATTTAAGCATTTTGTATTGTCAAGTTCACTTCTTCATGCAGCAGCACACAAGTGGTCGTAACAGAGAACGGAAGGTGACTGTTTGCACCATGAGAAGCTCTTCTTGGGGGCGCGCAGTCCTTCAAACTGTGCGGAGCGGCATGCCTCAACTCTAAGCTGGCGCAGCTGTTGCTGTGAACAGCTTTGATACTATCGCTACTTCTACTGCCAGTGCCAAGCTGGCAGAAGTGTGCTGATTGTTGAAACACAGCGACTGGCGGCTTGGCCGGTCAGCAGCACCTTGTGAAGGCCCCATTAGAAGCAATGTTCCACCAGCGGTGGCCCAGTGCGGCAACTACTGTGGGAAACTCGATTTGGGAGTGAGGGGGATGATGGACGGTAGGGTGGGAGAGTAACAGGTGCGAGTGAGTACACAGTTTGGTTATGCGGTCATTTGGTTGACCGACGTTCGGATAATCGATGCTCTACTGTAGTACAAAGAGTAGCAAGTTGCTTTAAATGTTCAGAAATGTAAAACAGTACAATTCACAAAAAAAGAATAGTATTGTATGTGTATAATATCAGTGAGTCACAGCTGGAATCAGCCAACTCATACGAATACCTGTGTATAACACTTTGTCAATAGTGGGATGTTAGAATCAATTTTTGGGACCTATGGGAGTGAAGCCTATAGTATCTGTTCTGTAGGGCTGGTGAACATCTTCATCATCCTCTGGTCCTCTGGTGAACTACCAAACAGTGGCATATCCTTGAGATGGGATGTGAAATGTATATCTGTCTTTGGGGTCTGTTGTCCTTCCTTCTTTGGTTCTAACATTCCTAGTCTTTCTTTCCACTTCTTTCTTCTTCACCAGAAGTCAATGTCTAGCTTCCCTGCCTCCACATTGAGTAGTTGCCTTTGTGGTAATCCATCTCTTATCCAGATACTTAAATATGTTTTCACAGAACTGGCAGAGGTGTAGCATAAACACAAGTGGCATCCAAATGAAGGTAGAGAGTGTTAAATTGATAACAGAAAATGATAATAACTTGATGTCCAATGAGTATGATTAAGTGATGAATACTGAAGCAATTTAAATTAAGCTAGGGGTTGTAGCTAGTTTACAGCCCTCCTTGTGTGCAGTCCACATGTAACGATTAAGCCAAATTGTGACTACATCTAGCTTAAAACATTTATAGTTGAATTATATGTGTGAATAGCTTATAGTTAACGTAGGATATAGTTGTAATGTAGAGAGAGATGAACTGTCCCGGTCTCAGTTTTATAATGTTAATATATATCTTGAACTGCAAATATGCTTCGTTTATTTATTTGTGGGGACTTGACTAATAACATTGCTGCTACAATGGAAAAATACCTCTCTGGTTCCCGGCAGCTGTGTACTGTGTGGACTCTCTTGTGTTTAACAGTCTGTTCTATAACTTGTAATGTACTGGTCACATTTCTTGTATGCACTTAGGCTCAATAATAAAACACTGTTTAACATACACTTCATTGAGTGAGCACTGTGTACCTACCGCACCCATGATTTTCCACTGTTTTCTGCACCACAGACTGCGCAACTCCCAGATCCATTTTCTTCAGCTGTGTACATTGCACACACCACACCATACATGTCTACAATTATGCTGCTGGTATTGCAACAGTTGATACAGCCAAGTGAACTTTTATGTAATGACACCGCTTCTGTGCCTACCACACTGGTTCAGGTACACTGGTGCCGCTCGCACTCCAGCCTACACAACACCTACAACCTTGGAACTACTTATCTATTTTTCATGAAACATTCAAGCTTCCACCATTCCATGCTGGTTGACCTACCATGTGGTTCACTATCAATGTGTGTATCATGGCATCACATGAAATAATAGGTGACACCCTATAATTAGTGTCAGTTTGTGCAATTAATAATAGGAATTTTAAGTGTGCCAAATATTTCGTAATTTCAAATGTTTCTAAAAGAAGAAGAATTTTAACTGTACATATAGAATTAGTACATATCAATTGTAACAAAGAAAATACAGAAATTTCTTTTTGTAAATTTTAGCCTGAAATATAATACATCATATACAAAAATCATATGAAATTATTTTAGTTAAGCACTGAGATAATATTAACCTGTTTAAAAGGAGAAAGGTAATTTTGATATCAATAATATCTGTTGAAGAAAGGTAATGTCAGAGGAGGGTGTCCCTTTACAAGCACAAGCTCAGATTACAATAGGATGGGGAAGAAAATCAGCTATATCCTTTTCAAAGGAACCATTGCAGGACTTGCTGGACAGATTTAGCGAAATCACAAGAAACCTAAATCCGGATGGTCAGACAGGGATTTGAGCCTTCGTCCTTGTGAATGTGAGTTTAGTGTGCTAGCCACTGCGCCACCTTCCATGATAGTTTTGAAAAAGGGCACCTAGAGTTGTTCAAGTTCAGGTTCAAATTATTTACTAAAGCAAAACTCTCTGTGAGAAATGAAGCACATATTGTAACAGTACTTGACAATTTGTCATAGACCCAACAACCTACAGTGATGTAGGTGTAAAAACAATGTTCAATTATTTATTTAAGTAAAAGACAATGATCAGTTGGGAACATGTCATAGAAGAAAATAATTATATTGCATAATATTGTTAACACTGACTCAGTCACAGCGTTCAGAGAGAAATTGTGGACAAAACAATAGTCAAAACCTTATGTGGTCAAGAGTTGAAACTCAATAGTGTAATAAATCAGGATCTGATGAAACTTTCACTCAGTTGACGAACAATACAATACCATCCATATTCTAGTCGGATTTGAATTGGTTTTCGTAAGTAAATTATACATTACGTAACGATGGATGTTCATGCACTTTTTCAGTCACCAGATGCAATGTTTCCACATGTATGAGTTTCCATTTATGTATTAATATATTCTCATTCTTCAAACTTACACTATGAAAATTTATTGGCAAATAATTAACAGCAAATGCTCTAAAAACAAATCTACATTAATTTTAATATTTTTGTCATTCAGTATTAAATGCACACAAAACATGTGAACATGTGTTTCTATTTATATTTTTATCTATTCTACTATCAGTATGTAATCAGTATTACAATAGAACAGGTAGTTTCTAATTTTTATATTACAAATCTTCACATGAACACAATGAAAATGATCAATTTTTGACAATATAATGTAATTGGAGAGTTAAAAAATCTACTCACCAATCAACAGCAGAAAACACACATAAAAGAAGGTTGTACTTATGGAAGCTTTCAGAGGGGTGAAGGAAAAGGACTGGGAAGGTTAAGGAAAAGGGGTAGACTTCAGAAAAGTCATCCGTGGTTCTGTGTGACTTCTCAGAAATTTAACCCTTTTCCTAAACATCTCCAGTCCTTTCCCTTTACCCTTCCCCTTCAACCCTTCTACCAGAAGAAAGAACCACTAGCACTGAAACCATGCACAACAATAAAGTTCTTTTTGTACATGTTCTGCCACTACTTGGTGAATGTGTGTGTGTGTGTGTGTGTGTGTGTGTGTGTGTGTGTGTGTGTGTGTGTGTGTGTGTGTGTGTGTGTGTGTCCAAATACATTACTACACAACAATTTTTGTTTTTATCCAACATCAATGACTTAAATCTTAAAAGCTAACTCAAGGATGGAAAGTTGTTGCATAATACATGGCAGCTGCTGTCAGGATTATAAACTGTTTCTCTGGAGTATGAATAGAAATTATATATTTAAAGCACTGTGAAGAAATGTGGAATCTGGATGCTGAACAAACACTGATTTGGATTTGGAAGCTGCAAAGGATATTTAAGCACGTACAGACCACGAGTGAACGAAAGCCGATAAAAAAATTTAAGATCTTCACAAGAAAATATAAGAAGAAATGACACTCTAAGTAAAATTATAACATTTTGGGCTAAAATACTTCATAATCATCTGGAAATGAGCGAAAATAATAATGCTGAAACTGAAACTGGGGGGGGGGGGGGGGGGGGGGGGGGGAGATCAGTAGACAAAAAGCTAGGTCAGAGTGACATTTTAGGCATGACATTAGGGAAACTGGGAGGATTAGAAGTGAAATAAAAGCAATGGTGACAATTTAAGTTCAAAACTAGAAAATATGGAACCCACCATAAAAGCAAGTTACGAACAAATTTGTAACACGCTGAAACTTTCTTGTGTTAGTATTGTAGAAGAAATCACTTCTTAAGTCATATCTATTCTTAATGAAGACACATTAATGGAAACAAACATAAATATTTTTGTAGTGCATGAAACTTGTGTAATTGTGTAGAACTAAATTTGCCATTTATAAATTGGCCTCTACCTGTGATACAAGTCGGTGAAATTTCATAAAATTTTCACAACTTCTGTAGAAAAAAGTTTATTAGAAACAAAGTTGAACTAAAAGCAGAAACTTACATAAAAAGGGCTGCATGGAAACAGCAGCTGTAACCTTATATTGACAATCAACGACAATAACAAACTTTTACCTACAAAAGGCCACTGTGAGAACTATGATGTTAGGGGTGTTCAAACCACTTTGCTAATAAAAATATTGGAAAAAGGGTTGGTAGAATTCTTAGCACACCATTATGGTGTACTTTCATAAACAATACTCAAGGGAGAAAGCTTAAATGGTATTACAAACAGCAGATGATAGAAATAGTAGTCAGAGTGGTGATAAAGCTAAATCTGGCAACTGACATAACACTTGAAAAAACTGGAAACCATAACAGTGAACCCTAATGGTAGGGTCCTCAGTGGATCACACATGCTCAATATGATGTCAGTGCAAGCTGGGTAGACTGTCATTTGATGATTTAATCCTGCGTATCTCTATTGAATGCAGTCACAGGAGAAACAGTGAAAAAATAAATAAATAAATAAAATAACATGTTCTGAGAATACTACTCAAAACTTAACGTTACTCTGCCAAGAACAGTACATTCAAGCTATTCCATACCTATGCACTAAATCTAGGCACAGAAGATAAAACAAGAACATAACAAGCATAAATAAAAAAAAGCCAAAACTCTTATATAAAACACAGTACACCTGGTGTCTGGCATGAAATGTTTGACAGCACAGTGTTTGTAAATACATGTACACAACATGTGTGACATAATGCTATGTAACAGCAGATGATCACTAAATCACCCCCTCAGTGGATGCAGAGCATGCACGATTTCATCAACTGAGTAAAAACACTTCAGTGTCAGTACCTCATATAGCTTTCTTTTAAGTGAACCTAAATTCATCTGCATTAACTTCTTCCTTTTTAATTTATTACAAATTTTCATTCCCTTGTATTGAGGTTCCTGGGCAATACAGTCTGATGCAGTGGGTGGGGAGCATAACATTTTCTTTGTTTTTAGTATCGTGTGAATGGACCAAATGGTTTCCCTCAAATAATTCATGTCTGGTGTACAAAAATATAATAATCTCATATACGTAGAAGGATGGCAGAGTTAATATTTTAAGTTTTCTAAATAATAGTCAACATGGTTCTTTGTAATTTGCAGTGCACATATTTCAAATGATTTTTTTCTGTATTTTTAGTATCTGCACTATGCTTGTTGAAGTTACACCAAAAAAACAATACTATACCTTATAATGGATTTGAAATAGCTTGTATATGGTACTTTTTGTGTATCCATGTCAGTTGTAGTTGATAATATTTGCATTGCAAATGCAAATCTGCTTAGTTTGTTTGGTAGGTATTCAGTGTGTGCCTGCCAGCTCAACTTTTTATCTACATTTAAACCTAAGAATTTGACTGAGTCAACTTCTTCTATATCTTGGTTGTTGTGTACAATCTTAATCTGCTCACATTTTGACTGGTTTTGAACTACATCAGGCGAGTCTTAGATATGTTTAGATTCAACCCATTTAGCTGAAACTAAGTTTCTAAGGTACTGAGAATACTGATCACAGATTTGGGAATTTTTTCCAAATCCTGATTTTGAAGTATCATCTGTGAACAGAATTGATGGGGAGCTGATATTTAATGGTAAGTCATTGACACAGATGAGAAATAGAACTGGGCCTAACTAATATGGAGCCTTGCGGTACACCCTGAGATATTTTCTTCCAGTCAGAAAAATAATACATGCCATTTGAAGAGATGCTAACTCTTTTCTTTCTGTTTGCTAAGTAGGATTTAAGCCACTGTACAGCACTACCGCAAATGCCATACTTTTCAAGTATGTAAACAAGCAATGGATGGTTTACAGAATCAAACGCATCTGTGAGGTCCCAGAAAATTCCTGCCACCTTATTTCTGTTATCTAATGATGTACTTATTTTCTCAATGAAACTGTTTACTGCATCTATTGTGAGTTTTCCCTGCTGAAAACCAAATTGATTGTTTAGAATACCAGTAACAGAATATTTTGCAATGAAGTTTTGGATCTGTGCAACAGCAAGTTATTCAGATATGAGTAGGAGAATTGAGATAGGACAATAACTTCCCATTATCTCTCTTGATTCCTTCTTGAAGAGTGGTTTAACTTCAATATATTTTGGTTCTGCAGGGAAACAGCCCTCTTCAAAACAGTGATTTATTATTTGAGTTTGTAATTAGACAATAATAACAGTGTCAATAATATGGCACAGGTATCTGCCGTTGAACAGAAGGAATATCAGATTTCCTATTTATCTTTTGATGGAAAGTTTTGGGATACTATGATTAACTATACTGATGTAAGTGCTAATTATAAACCAGAATGTGAGAGTAATGAGAATTTTGATGTAGTATATACTAATGATATCTTCTTGTGGTTAGAAAACAGTGTTATCGGGGTATGTAAATCAGGTGATAACTGTATCGGATCTGAATTACGTGCTATTTTCGATATAGGTGTGAATGAGATCTGTGAAGTAGCTGAGGTTGGTAAGTCTGAGACTGTTAGTTTATTGCAAATGAATGTAGGTGCGGTAAGTGACATTGATGGAGATGAGACATGTGTTGTTAATGATGTTGTTGATAAAGTAATTTTGGAAGAATATGATGATGATGATGATGATGATGATGATGAGTATCAGGTATTTGTGGAGTTTAAGAATAATGAAGTTTCATAGTTATTTGTGAATACAGATAAGTAAGTGATGTATGTGATGATGTAAGTGAGAGTCATGGAATACCATTCCAGTCAAAGCAGTTTTTCATTAACCTCATGCAGAGTAATGATCCAAACAGTAAAGGTGAGTTATCTGTATGCCTATAGAATAAGGCTGAAAAATTTTTGAAATGTGTTTGGGAGCTGATTGATGATAACATAAATAAATGTGCAGTCTGGAATAAATTATCTGTGGGTAATCAAAATTTGTATTCAAATTGGTGGAATGAAGTAAAAGAAAATCTAAGTAGGAAATGTAATTTTGCCAGTAATATATTTTGTGTTCCTTCTGTACTAAGTGATGTTAGTTGTACTGAGGAACCCACTTGTTGTGTTCAATCTATACCTGATAACTTGATTAACCAAAGTAAAGCTATGATGCCAGTGAAGTTGATAAGATCCCGTAAAAACAGTGTGTATGTAGCATGTGATAAAATTGAAAGTGATCTTTTAGATGAAGTGTCCAATAACAGAGATGATCACATTTTGGGTGTTCTTACATTAAGATTAAGATTGGTCAGTGGGAAGGGAACTGTTTGATTGATACAGGTAGCCTGATTTGTGCCATAACCGAACAATTTAGAAACAAGATCCAATACAGTATGAATTTTGTGGAAATGTCCATTGCATGTATCAAGATAAGAGGAGCTAATGGTAAGCAAAGCAAGTATGTAAAATGTTAAGTACTGTTAAAGTTTAGTGTAGAGTTCAAGACCTATGAACATGAATGCATAATGATTTCTAGTCTAGAGGAAAATATACACTATGTCTTTAGATTTATAAGACTTTGTAATTGTGTTTTGTTTATCATGAATGTAATATGTAAGATCACGTAATTTCTAGAGTTTGTGACAAAGCAAGCTCGGAGAATTTTACTTCCCCTTTTGTTTTGCCATCTGCCTACTTAAATTCATTTTTTTTTTTAATTTTAACTAATTGCCATTAACATACATAAATATAATCTGCATTTCCATAAAACAGAAAGGTTGGGCCCTCAGTTTTAAAGAATATAACACCAGATCTAATTTTGTACTTAGTTTTATGTATGTAATTGATTTTCTAATGTATTTTGTCGATTCCGAGTTAGTATCTTTTGCTATAGGGTGAAATCAGTAACTTTTTCGTAACTTCAAGTCTATAATTGACGTATAAATAAATATAAATTCTATACTAATTATAAACATTTGTAAGACGAGATGCTTGTAATCTTAAAGTATCTATTTGGCTCTATTGGAAAACATGTTAGCAAATCTGGCTCTTAATTAATTCCAAAGTACTTAACAGTTTTGTCCAAAGTATTATTTGCGTACTTATGTTTGTCAATTTCATCATTTAAACAAATAATTTGGCCTAACTCTTGTCATAGAAGAAACTCTTAGAAAGAACCAATTTTTTGATGTATTCAGTTAATTTAATGAGTTAAGTTGTAATTGTAATTTATGTAAATATAACTTTGAACAATGTGTAGTTTCAGTACCTATTACTGTGATGATATATTAGTGCCCAATTTTTGGTCACAAGACAGTCAGTCCTCAGCTTAGTTTCAGACGAGGAACCTGTGTTGGTTAGAATGACAACAATGCATCAACTTAAAGTGAACTAAGTGTTACACCACTAGACCATGTGTTAAAGCAATGACAGTGACTGTTCAATTTATTTGAAAGACTGTGAACTGTGTGGTTAGGCTTTTACTGGTCGTAGATTAGAGTGCTGTAGCACTCAATGTTTGACAGGTCATGGCTCGCCTGTTGATATGGGGACCGAGCCGCTTGTGTCCAGCCCCACACGACTCAGCTCGGTCATGTACTCGCCCCATGTCTGTTGTCCAGATTCCGGACACGCAGATAACCGAGCATGACCAGCACCATTGACGTCTCACCTCACCTCGCCTCGCCCTGGCTCGCTGTGCTGTACTATGCAAATCCAATGCACCTCTCTCTCTCTCTCTCTCTCACACACACACACACACACACACACACACACACACACACAATGTATTTGTCTCTCTCTCTCTTTTAATACAAAAGTAACGTTTCCTAGAACGGGTACGTGACACAGCTAAATTCATAAAGCACTTGGAAAATAAAATATTTCAATACAATCGCGGATAGAGGACAAGTCTCATTTTCAAACAGAAGACATATTTTTCCTTTCATTAATAGTAAACATTAAATAAGTGCTGTCCCTGTAATGTAGAAGACAATCATCTTCATAAAGAAAGCATACAAAGAACTTTAAACATTTACAGACATAACTTGTCATACTTTTCACTTGTTTGCGACAGAAACAAAATTATAGTATTGTTGATCAGCAATAAATCAGTAACGCGTTCCGGATTTTATTGGCTGCGGTGATTTGTTAGTAACATGCCGGCTTTACTAAAGCATCTTTCACTAGGCGCACTCGTTGCTGGGATACATAAAATACATCTTTCAAAGGCCTGGCAGATCTGTTTCATGTCTGCTCCAACACTTTAAGATGTCATCCTCATCTCCGGGGTGCATTAAAATGTAGAGATCTACTTCATCAGCTGTGGATGATCTGTTGTTCCTCCATTCCTTGAAACGATCTCTTTTTCTGGGTGGTGATGAAACAGTACTTGAAGGATCTATGATATTAAACAAAAGAGACAAGTAATACAGAACTGATGTGGAAATCATAGAAACATTCCCGTAAAAACGAGATGTTTTCCATTAATGAAATATTATACGAATTATAACATTCCCGTTTCTCTATAATACACTATCCACTAACTATGCAAAAACAATTATGTTAATGATTGCATGTTGTACTTGCTTAAGTAGCACACATTTGTTGCTCATTGCTAAGAATTTCCTGCTTTTCATTTATTTCAAGCATATTAAGATCACAGAAAGACGGCCAAAGAAACTTAGCAATTTTATGTCTGGAAGTGATCACAATCTTCTCACAAACGAAAGTCAAGGCTCGATTTTTAATCATTTGTACCACCTGTTAAAAAATACATATCTGTTAGTACACATCAATTACGCTAGTTAATTATAAATCTATCGCATATCATAATGAAACAGTGCTTTCAACTGCAGTAATTACTCACCTAACAGTCAGTGTCATTGACAATGCAAATTTGTTGCAGTTTGTGAAACCAAAGAAGAAATAACTTGATTGTTGGTTCTTTTTTGCCTTCTAATTCATTTGTGGCCTCTTTAAATGGTCTCAGAAAATGCGCAATTTTTCAGTCTGTAAGCGCCGTCAGCAAAGCAGCAACTTCGTTATACTGAGTGTGTAAGGATTCCAGCATACTGTACAAGCTATTCCAGTGTGTGCAGACCTCTTGTTTCAATGATGATTTAAAAGACGAACAGAGGCCACTTTTCTCAATGTACCTTACAATGTATTTTGCATTATTTATTGTTTATGCAATGTTCGGGGCATGATTTAACAAGAAGTTATCTTCATTGAAAGTATGGCTAAGTGCTGTGTTCATACAATGAGCAGCACAAGGAATCCTTTCGTGATTTTCCAAAGCCTTTATTACATTGGCACCCTGGTCAGAGACAAAAACAAAACTGTGCAACATGTCCAGCGGAATGTCCCAATCAGCCATCCTCTCTTCAATTTCTTTCATAATATTTACTCCCGTCTTCTTAACGTCTGGGAATTTTGTTGTAAATAAAACATTGTTCACAAGAGACCAATCTGTGTTGATGTAATGTGTTGTGAGCGTCAAATAGTGCACCTGGTTATGCGAATCAGTCCACATATCAACTGTTGCAGCACATGTTTTATTAATAACTTCCACAATAACAGAAGGCATTATGCTGTTTCATGTTGCATCAGCTTGTTCTTTGACATGTCTGCTTATATTAGTGGGATGTGGCATGACATCTGCCACGTTAACTTGTCCATAATGCGCACGTAGATGTATTAATTCTTGGCCTAGTTCTCTGAAACCTTCACCGGAAATGGCATTAAAAGGTCTCATATCTTTAGCACACATTGCAACACACTTTGCTGTAATGCTGTTTTTTATTACTGCCAGTATCCCTGCAGGGGCTGTATCTTTGTGAGGTTTCTTGCAACTGTGTTTCTTTAAATGAGTGGTTCGAGACTAGAAACACAATAATGTGGAGCAGTTTATGCATGATACATACCCAGTAGATGCACTGTTTTCATCTACAACCAACAGAAATGTAATCCATATTTGGCTTTTTAGGCCTTCCTGTTTCTTCTATGTGTAAACATTGGCTTCAATCTTATGTCTCGCTGCACTGGCTTCCTGGAGCTGCATGATTACAGAGAGAGACACACCACAAATGAGAAGCCCGCACTGGCTGCAATCTCACACGGATGATGACACGTGTAATGTGTTTGAAGTTACGTGCTAGGTATTCAGTCACAGCTTCTATGTTCAGTCACAAGAACTAGTGCAGGCAGCCTATCCAGTTAGGGTGGGCTCGCCCCACCTTGTATTTTGTGCTCGCTTACTCGGTCATGCAGGGCTCTATCGTAGATGTACAACAGTAAACTATTGTAGCAGTATGTGGATGTTTGCCTGAAAACTATTAATGAGGCTTTAGTAAAGTTAAAAAATAGAGCACTGGCCATATTAAATGTGTATATCAGGGGTTGTGAAAAGTGAAAGTAAAAGATGGTGAAATGCAAATGTGTACCTGTTGGCTACATTAATCACAGTACTTAGTGTTCAAATTACAAATTCCATTTTTCAGCCAATGTAGCAACGCAGTATGTCAACACTGAGGACAACCAACAAGGAAATAAAAGTAGGCAAACTGCTACAATTTCTGTTGTATCCATGGACTGAGCTTAAATCTATTTGTAGATTCATAAAAATATATAATTATGTTTTGTTCGTCATGAATTTAGTACATAAGTTGATGTGTTTTTTAAAGGTCTGTCTTACCTATTGACTGAGTTAAAATCTATGATACACTATATAATTACATTCTGTAACAGATTTGTGCTTTGTAATTTGATACATATATGCCATGAGACTAAATGGGTAGATACCTTTAACAATTTTGAAATGGGGCAACATTCATAATTTGTACTGTAAAAATTAGGAATATTATCTTAGTATATTTGTGTCTGACCTTGTTAGTTCATTTTTTTTCATTGCATTTAAGTCTGATTTAATGTTTCATATGTGAACACTTTTTAATCACACCTGACATAAATCCTATATAATTGATTTTGGAAAATGAATAGGGAGAGCATATCTCTTGTGACGTGAAGGTATTGAAGAGCATATTTAGTACACAGTACAATGTTTCAGGATTTTATGTGAATGCTAGATAGGAAGTTACTTAGCCATTGGAAAATGTGATGAGAACTCTAAGCAGGAAACTAAGAGATGTGAGTGGATACATCTCCATACTGCTGTGTGGCTGTACTCTGCTGGACCAGTCAACTTACAAGAGACTGGGTAATGTACTCAAGCATGTCATCTACATCAGTGTTGTGACTGAGATTTGTAAATTGTTAGTCAAGATCACCAAAGACAGTGTTATTTCACATAAATGTACGTTTCTTCAAGTAGGGGGAGTGACTTCCCAACACATTATGTAACTTTAAATCAGTATTTTTTATCAATTGTAATGAATCTTTTAGTCTTTATGGTTGTAGGTTAGTTTGTTTGGACAATTAGCAAATAATGTGGAAGTCATTTACTAGTACAAACCATATAACAAGATGTATACATGTCTGCTTTCATACACTGATTTTGATCCTCAAGCTACTCTGTTATGTCATTATTTAATTGAACTTATTGATATGATTATGAGCATTATTCATTTTGTTGTTCCAAAACATTTTCTACTGGTTTGAACACAGTGAGGTTTGGATTCATGGGTCGGTCCCCACATCGTAAACTTAGCCCCTAATATTTTTTCATTATTTTGTCCTTTCATGAATGAACATATCCTTGCATACTCTGGTTTAAGTGGATGATTGATTCCCACTAATGATTGAGTCTATTCTTCTGGTATGTACCCATGATTGTGAGTTTTTGAGTCAGCCATTCATGGAACACTTAGGCTCTGAAACTTTTCTCTTCTCTTTTGAAGATTCTGGAGGTTTGACTTTATGGATGTATACTTACAATTTGTAATTCTAGTAGTTTACCTTGTCTCTATATTTGTTTCTATAAATTATTGTTGCAATTTGTAGTTTTGACTTTGTATTATTTGTCTTGTGACTTGTTCCACAGACGTGAAAATCTGAATACCATATCCTGATATTTGTATAGATTATGACTTGTATTGTAGATATATTTTTCTTATGTTTTCTGTAATATGTTATGTATCAGATACTTCTATACATCTGTATTTTATCTTTTGGTATCAGTTTGTACACCATTTGGCTAACCTTATAGTCTGTCAAAAAATATTGTAAACAGACTGTTCCCAATTTTGTGATGGGGATACTGTAAAGGGACAACATCCTGTAGCATTATCTATCTTTAAGAGAAAGTATTTTCGAATCTTGTATAGGTGAACATTATCTCAGCTGTTTAACTAAATGAATTTCACATGATTATTTTATATGATGTATTATATTTCAGGGTAAAATGTATAAAAAGAAATTACTTTATTACAATCAATATGCTTTAACTCTGTTTGTACAGATAAAATTGCTCTTCCTTTAGAAATATTTGAAATTGCAAAACATCTGGCTTGCTTAAAATTCCTATTGTTAATTACACAATCTGATACTAATTACTAAATTTATTTCTGGATTCATTTACAAAATAATTATATAAGTTGGCGAATGTTCTTTTGTCAAGAAAGTTTGTAAACTCTTTGGTTTTGTATGCTCTTTTGTTTTGTAAGGTCTATGGAATATTTATTAGTACCAAAAAATGTAGGTGTAGTGAGCATGCTTCTGATGGAATCAGACATGTTTTTAATTTTGGCAATAACAATGTAAATTTCTGTTTTAAAGTGGAGATTGTAAAGACAGTGTGACATAGAAAAATGGGATAAAATAAAAAAAGTCACAGAAACAGAAGTGATACAGCCGACTTACTTAACTGTTATCAAGTCATCTGGAACCCACAAAGTCAAAAATTTTAGCCTCAAGAATCTACCCCTAGACATGTCGAACTGCAGCCAACAATGAGAAAACTAAAATAAGTTAAACAGTTATTTGTGCATCTTACTCCTCTCAAAGCATATGGAACAAATCTATTTTTATGAAGAAACTGACAATTTACTGGTTATGTGTGGTTAAATGATGATAGCGTCCTCTTGGGTAAAATATTCCGGAGGTAAAATAGTCCCCCCTTCGGATCTCCGGGCTGGGACTACTCAGGAGGACGTTGTTATCAGGAGAAAGAAAACTGGCATTCTATAGATCGGAGCATGGAATGCCAGATCCCTTAATCAGACAGGTAGGTTAGAAAATTTAAAAAGGGAAATGGATAGGTTAAAGCTAGATACAGTAGGAATTAGTGAAGTTCGGTGGCAGGAGGAACAAGACTTTTGGTCAGGCAAATACAGGATTATAAATACAAAATCAAATAGGGGCAATGCAGGATTAGGTTTAATAATGAATAAAAATATAGGAGTTCGGGTAAGCTACTACAAACAACATAGTGAATGCATTATTGGGACCAAGATAGACACGAAGCCCACGCCTACAAGTCTATATGCCAACTAGCTCTGCAGATGATGAAGAAATTGAAGAAATGTATGATGAGATAAAAGAAATTATTCAGATAGTGAAGGGAGATGAAAATTTAATAGTCATGGGTGACTGGAATTTGATAGTAGGAAAAGGAAGAGAAGGAAACGTAGTAGGTGAATACGGACTGGAGGTAAGAAATGAAAGAGGAAGCCACCTGGTAGAATTTTGCACAGAGCACAACTTAATCATAGCTAACACTTGGTTCAAGAATCATAAAAGAAGGTAGTATACATGGAAGAAGCCTGGAGATACTGACAGGTTTCAGATAGATTATATAATGGTAAGACAGAGATTTAGGAACCAGGTTTTAAATTGTAAGACATTTCCAGGGGCAGATGTGGATTCTGACCACAATCTATTGGTTTGAACTGTAGATTAAAACTGAACAAACTGCAAAAAGGTGGGAATTTAAGGAGATGGGACCTGGATAAACTGACTAAACCAGAGGTTGCACAGAGTTTCAGGGAGAGCATAAGGGAACAATTGACAGGAATGGGGGAAAGAAATACAGTAGAAGAAGAATGTGTAGCTTTGAGAGATGAAGTAGTGAAGGCAGCAGAGGATCATGTAGGTAAAAAAGATGAGGATTAGTAGAAATCCTTGGGTAACTGAAGAAATATTGAATTTAATTGATGAAAGGAGAAAATATAAAAATGCAGTAAATGAAGCACGCAAAAAGGAATACAAACGTCTTGAAAAAAGAGATCGACAGGAAGTGCAAAATGGCTAAGGAGGGATGGCTAGAGGACAAATGTAAGGATGTAGAGGCTTATCTCATTAGGGGTAAGACAGATACTGCCTACAGGAAAATTAAAGAGACCTTTGGAGACAAGAGAACCACTTGTATGAATATCAAGAGCTCAGATGGAAACCCAGTTCTAAGCAAAGAAGGGAAAGCGGAAAGGTGGAAGGAGTATATAGAGGGTCTATACAAGGGCGATGTACTTGAGGACAATATTATGGAAATGGAATAGGATGTAGATGAAGATGAAATGGGAGATACGATCCTGCGTGAAGAGTTTGACAGAGCACTGAAAGATCTGAGACGAAACAAGGCCCTGGGAGTAGACAACATTCCATTAGAACTACTGACGGCCTTGGGAGAGTCAGTCCTGACAAAACTCTACCATCTGGTGAGCAAGATGTATGAGACAGGCGAAATACCCTCAGACTTCAAGAAGAATATAATAATTCCAATCCCAAGGAAAGTAGGTGCTGACTGATGTGAAAATTACTGAACTATCAGTTTAATAAGTCACAGCTGCAAAGTACTAATGTGAATTCTTTACAGACGAATGGAAAAACTGGTAGAATCCGACCTAGGGGAGGATCAGTTTGGATTCCATAGAAATATTGGAACACGTGAGGCAATACTGACCCTACAACTTATCTTAGAAGTTAGATTAAGGGAAGGCAAACCTACGTTTCTAGCATTTGTAGACTTAGAGAAAGCTTTTGACAATGTTGACTGGAATACTCTCTTTCAAATTCTGAAGGTGGCAGGGGTAAAATACAGGGAGCGAAGGGCTATTTACAATTTGTACAGAAACCAGATGGCAGTTATAAGAGTTGAGGGACATGAAAGGGAAGCAGTGGTTGGGAAGGGAGTGAGACAAGGTTGTAGCCTCTCCCCAATGTTATTCAATCTGTATACTGAGCAAGCAGTGAAGGAAACAAAAGAAAAATTCGGAGTAGGTATTAAAATCCATGGGGAAGAAATAAAAACTTTGAGGTTTGCCAATGACATTGTAATTCTGTCAGAGACAGCAAAGGACTTGGAAGAGCAGTTGAACGGAATGGATAGTGTCTTGAAAGGAGGCTATAAGATGAACATCAATGGAATGTAGTCGAATTAAGTCGGGTGATGCTGATGGAATTAGATTAGGAAATAGATGCTTAAAGTAGTAAAGGAGTTTTGCTATTTGGGGAGCAAAATAACTGATGATGGTCGAAGTAGAGAGGATATAAAATGTAGACTGGCAATGGCAAGGAAAGCTTTTCTGAAGAAGAGAAATTTGTTAACATCGAGTATAGATTTAAGTGTCAGGAAGTCGTTTCTGAAAGTATTTGTATGGAGTGTAGCCATGTATGGAAGTGAAACATGGACGATATCTAGTTTGGACAAGAAGAGAATAGAAGCTTTCGAAATGTGGTGCTACAGAAGAATGCTGAAGATCATATAACTAATGAGGAGGTATTGAATAGGATTGGGGAGAAGAGAAGTTTGTGGCAAAACTTGACTAGAAGAAGGGATCGTTAGGTAGGACATGTTCTGAGGTATCAAGGGATCACCAATTTAGTATTGGAGGGCAGCGTGGAGGGTAAAAATCATAGAGGGAGACCAAGAGATGAATACACTAAACAGATACAGAAGGATGTTGGTTGCAGTAGGTACGGGGAGATGAAGAAGCTTGCACAGGATAAGTGTAGCATGGAGAGCTGCATCAAACCAGTCTCAGGACTGAAGACCACAACAACAACAACATGTGTGGGAGGGTAAGACTACTACCTCCTAGTTAGATATAGACCTGATCCTTTTGAGTTTCGTCAATGAGTGTGAGTTAGTGACTAGTGACTATGACATTATTACAAGATCAATAGTCACTAATGCCAAAAAGTTAGTCAAGAAAGCTGGGAGAGTTTGTTCAGTTTCACAATCACTGTAAAAATGTTTTATAAGTGAACAGAGAACACACAGTTCAGCTCTGGCAAAAAAGGAAACAATGTGGTTAAAGTTGAAAGATGTCATCAACGGCAGTCAGGATAAGTGTTGAGTTGGGTTGTTTGGGAGAGGAGACCAGACAGCAAGGTCATCGGTCTCATCAGATTAGGGAAGGATGGGGAAGGAAGTTGGCCATGCCCTTTCAAATGAACCATCCTGGAATTTGCCTGGAGCAATTTAGGGAAATCAAGGAAAACCTAAATCAGGATGGTCGGACGTGGGATTGAACCGTCATCCTCCTGAATGTGAGTCCAGTGTACTAACCACTGTGCCACCTCACTCTCTCAGGATAAGTGTGTTAAAAGTAAAGTAATAAGGTGGCAAAGACCTGCTGTGGTAAAATTGTACCATTCATAGAATGTGTGCGAAACTGAGCCTACCATACTCTTGCTGTGAGAGAGATTGAAAGGGTGCTCACAGATAAAAGTAGACAGTGGTGTGTGCAGATGTAAGAAGAGTGATGTGTGAAGCCTACAATAGTTGTCACAGTCAGTATATGTAAAGTCATTGAACCAATCCAAACCTTCCAGAGAGTCACACATCGACCCTTCTGGTGTTGAAGCTGAAAGCAGCAGACAGAAAGTAGAAGTGTATTCACAGAAGGGGATATTACCCTACCAATTTTTGACCACTGCACAGACTCACAAATCAGCAATATTGATATTAGTATCCTCCATATTGAAAAATGGTTTAAATTTCTTAATGTGAAGAGGACACCAGGTCCTCACAAAATTTCATTTAAATTTTGCCATGAATATTCCATGGAATTAACTGCTTTCCTAGCTCATATTTATTGATAATCACTTGCACAGTGAATAGTCTTATGTGACTGTAACAGAGAATAGGTCACACCTGTGTAAAAAAAGGATAACAGATCAGCTGCTCAGAGTTGTAGACCAATATCACTAATGTCTGTTGTTTCAACATCGAAAAGAATATTCTAAGTTGAAAAATTATGAAGTTCCTGAAGGAAATCAAGCTTCTTGTAAGGAATAGCAATGGTTTTAGAAAAAAAATCAGAAGTATGAAACTCAGCTTGCTTTATTCATACACATCATCTTTCAAACAATAGATGCATGTGAATAGCTAGAATGTGTCTTCCTAGATTTCCATAATGCCTTCAACACTGTACCACATTGTAAATTATTAACCAAGATACATTCATACACAGTATCTTCAAAAATATGTGACTGACTTGAGGAATAATTGACAAATAGAACCAAGTACATTATACTGGATGGTAAATGTCCCACAAAAGTGATAGTAGCAGTGTGTATGACCCAAGCAAGTGTAATAGGACCTCTAGTGTTTGCAATATATAAAAATTATTTATTGTTCAAGGAATGCACTGCATCATTGATGACTCAGTTTATCTGCTATTCAGTGAGTGGCCTCCTTAACTCCTAAATTATTTACATTCTACCAGAATATTTAAATGGAAAATAAACATTCAGAGAACTTAAATAGGATGATACAGTTCCCATGAAGAATTGTTGGGTAAATTTAGAGAATCTGTGTTTAGAGATAACTGTGGGATCATTATGCAACAGTCAATGTAAAGACCATGACAAAAAAGTAAGAGAGATTATTACACATGCTGAGGTGTTTAGACAGTCATTTTTGCCCTGCTCAGTATGCAAATGGAATGGAGGCAAAGCTGATAATATTGGTATGATGTACTCCCTCCACCATGCACAGTGTAGTAGCTTGTTGTAATGAACCTAGCCTCCTTGGAACTTTCCTATGTCAACCAAAATGTTCAAATACTGTATAAATTTAGGCAAGATGTGGGTTAATTTTCTTACTTAAATTATTTTCTTCTCATCTGTAGATATTTCTGAACATATCTGAAAGCCAAAAAACTATTTTCTCTTAATATATTTTGATTATTCATGTTAATCTGTTTCATAATATAGATCTTGTACCATGAAAATTAGTAATCATAATTGTCAACTTAAATGATCTACAAACAAATTTGCAGTAAACATAACATTGCTATGCTTCAGTTTTCATGAAAACAAAATTTTTGTCTTCATTTATAATTTTTCTTATTTCACTATTGATGATGAAACTGATAGCATCTATTTTTCATAAAATCTAAATTTACATCCTTTGTTATTCACCCTAAGGACTATACATCTTCACTCAAATAATATACAAATTAAATCTGAAAAAATTCAGTGAAGACAGTCATGTTAACACTAATTTGGACTGTTTCCTATTCTAGAATGTACTGGAAGCTTGGTTTGTAACATAAATCCTCCTTTTTGGTGCCAAGCATATCAAAAAGAGTGGGATTACCACTTGTAGAGTTTGGTATGTATTGCTCTCAGACTGGTTATGTTCTTTATATTCTTGCATAATATGTTTCTGGAAAAGTATTAATTATGTGATTATAAAATGTGTTTCAAGAAATATAAATAAAAGAAGATGATGATTAACAGTAACATTATGTTCCAGCAACAAGTCATTTAAACGAACTCTGAATAAATTCTTTTTTCAGTAGGTTATACAGGAATAAAGGAAGCAGCACTGACACAGAGGTCAACTTTGCAAGAAGAAGTACTATGTATCTGCAAACATGATGCAACTCCTCTTAAACTTTTGTTGTAACATCATCTAGACTGTGAGATAGCTCTTAGAATGTAAAAATAGATACTTCAGTTCTTCATACCATATGGAGTTTAAAGCAAGGGAGTGCATTATATTGTGGAGTACTTACCAAGGCATAGATTACAAAATTTAAAAACAGAAATTTGCTGATTGTAATTGTGTTTCTAACAAAACATTAACATTTTGTGCTGATTTGATAGGGCCATCCATGAGCTATGTGGCATTTTGCAGACAGACATAAATAAGCTCCAGTAAAATTCATTTATATAACTGGAGATAAGTAAACTACCCCTAATTACAGACTTATTTTATTACTTTCTGTCTTTTCAAAAATTTTTGAGGACATGGACTATTATAGACTAATTACCCTAGAATTTTTTATTTTTATTTTCTCTCAGTCTGGCTTTTGTAAAGGATTCCTCATAGAGAGAAGCAATACAAGAGCTCACAAACGAAGTCCTGGCAGAACTATGTGACCTTCCCAATTTCTTTTACCGTGTGGATCACAGAACTGTATTTGGCAAACTTAAGTACTGCAGCTTTAATGGTATGGTCAGAGTCTTACATTCATAACAGAAAGCAGAGCATCACATCGACAGACTGTGTCACTGGAATGAAGTGTCATCTCAAAATGTTTGGTACTGGTCCCACTCTTTTTCTTAATCTATGTAAATGATCTTCCAATAACTTTAAATTTGGTATCCCAGTTATCAGCTGTCTGCAACTGGAAACCACGTATGAGAACAAAACATGAATTTTTTAGGGTAAGTGCTTTCTTGGAAATACTTTCAGAAACAAAGTCAACTGGGTACTAAAAATCCCATTCTTTGCTGTATTACATCATAATGACCAATCCCAACAAGACTACAAGTAGAAATCCTCCACACATGGTGACACTGTTATTTTCTGAGCAAGCACATGAGTTTCAGTGAGATGAATTAACATTATGTTATCCAAATAGAAAGGGATTTTGAGCCATCTGCCACCAAACTGCCAGAAACTCACAGTTATCAAAATATATAGCGCACAAGTGGTAATTTGTCTTTTATTGCGAATATGGTCGAGGTCTTGCTAAACAGATTCAGCCAATTAAATATTAAGATAATTTGTTGTGGTTAAATAAGCACTAATTTCTCAAAAAACAATATCATTAAGGCTACTTTGACAAAATTGACAAAAGTATGCAATCAATCTGGGGCCACAATATTTTGTTAAACAGTTGCAAATAAGAATTATATCACTGATCAAATTTTTATCTGAGATACATACAGTGCCTTCACTAGCAATGTACTGGTATGGGCAACAGTGATCATCAGCCACAGTTACTAAGCAGAGAGATGGAAAAAAATTAACTAAAAAAAGAACCTTTTCTGAAGGAAATGTTAGAACATTACTAACCATGGAAACTGGGAAAACATTTTCAAAGAAAACTTGAATGTTATACACTTAAGCACCAAAGAAACTGGTATAAGCATGTTTATTCAAATACAGAGATATGTAAAAAGGCAGAATAAGATGGTGTGGTCAGCAACACCTACGTAAAACAACAAGTGTCTGGCACTGTTATTAGATTGGTTACTGTTGCTACATTGGCAGGTTATCAAGATTTAAGTGAGTTTGAATATGGTGTCAGTCAGTGCGTGAGTAATGGGATACAAGATCTCTCACATAGCGATGAACTGGGGGTACTCCCATACAATAAAACATCAAATTTCCAGCCTTGCTGCTGCCGGAAAAAGATCCTGCAGGAATAGGACCAACAATGTCTGAAGAGAACTGCTCAACATGACAGAAGTGCAACCCTTCTGCAAATTGCTACAGATTTTAATGCTGGACCATCAACAACTGTTAACATGCAAACCGTTCAATAAAGCATTATCATTATGGGTTTTTGGAACTGAAGGCCCACTCGTGTAACTTTAATGACTGCATGACACAAATCTTTACACCTCAGCTGGGTTTGTCAACACTGACATTGGACTGTTGATGACTGGAAACAAGTTGCCTGGACAGACGAGTCTTGCTTCAAACTGTATCGGGCAGATGGATGTGTAGGGGTATGGAGACAACCTGATGAATCCACAAACCCTGCACGTCAGCAGAAGACTGTTCAAGCTGGTGGAGGCTCCATAATGGTATGGGGCATGTGCAGTTGGAGTAATATGGGATCCATGATACATGTTGATACGTCTCTGACATGTGGCATGAACATAAGCATCTTGTACGATCACCTGCATCCATTCATGCCCATTGTGATTCCAATCGACTTGGGCAATTCCAGCAGGACAATGCAACACCCCACACGTCCATAATTGCTATAGAGTGGCCAAAGGAATGATTTTCTGAGTTTAAACACTTCCACTGGCCACCAAACTCCCCAGACATGAACACTATTGAGCTTATCTGGGATACCTTGCAATGTGCTGTTCAGAAGAGATCTCCACCCCCTCGTACTCTAACGGATTTATGGACAGCCCAGCAGGATTCATGGTGTCAGTTCCCTCCAGCACTACTTCAACCATTAGTCAAGTCCATGCCATGTCATGTTGCGGCACTTCTTCGTGCTCGAAGTGGCCCTACATGATATTAGGCAGGTGCACCAATTTCTTTGGTTGTTCAGTGTAGAAGATAAATGTGTTTCCAAAATATCTTCATTTACTACTTTAATACAACATTTTCTCTTAAAACCAAAATTGAAATGTTGAAAATGCTAACAAAAGGCATCAAAATTTCCAGAGAGAGAAACAGACAAAAAGATTTCTGCAGTACTGTTGTAAAAGATGTACAGATCCTCAAGAATTTGCTGACTATTCTGAACTCTACAAAAAATTCTACAGTGGAGTAATCCAGCAGGCAGAAGTTATGTACAATAATAATCACCTGTTCAGGAATTCATCAAACAAAATGTGAGCTGTACGGAATGTTGTCAAAAGACAAATTTACAGCTTACTGCCTAAAAAAGGATATATCTTTATAATTTGATGGAGTCAGTGTAACTATGATATAAATGAATTGTGAAAAAAATCAACGAATATTTCACATAAATGGCTGAAAACCTTACTCAAGTTTATTGTAAAGAATCAACCACAAATTTCTTCAGAAAGTCAGTGGCCGCAGATGTTTGTGTTCATGTGTACAGAATAATCCTGATGAAATTTAAGTAAAATAAAAGCACAAAATAGTAAAACCCCAAATCATATTAACAGATTCATATCAAAAGCATGTGTACAGCACATAGTAATATCACTGTCAAGTATTTTCAGTCTCTCATTTCGAATAGTTATTTTACCAGGTGTTTTCACAATAGAAAAAATCTTGCCACTCCCATGAAAAGGTTCTACTGATCCAGTCTCCAAGTTCAGATCTGTATCTCAGTTCAGGTCCAGTTCCAAAGTACTG